>NW_026866944.1:0-74837 GCF_026571515.1 Ruditapes philippinarum | reverse complement strand
TAAAATGTTGTTGCATGAAACACAAAAAAATAAACAGAATGAACTTGATATATAGTAAACATGTTTTCTGGTGTCCGAAACATGCCACCATATTTAACATTGTTTTGGGAATAGATGCGTGAATTGCATGAAAAATATAAAGGCGGAGAGCTATAACAATCGGTGTGACATGGGCACACGTAAACTATCTGTACATGTTTTCGTTATTTATTACCTGCTTGCACAAAAATAATGAGATAATGCCCAGGTTTTCGTGCATTAAAGCTGCATGCCTCCAGATAGGTCAAAAATAAATCAATAAAAACAACTTTAACATAAAATGTACTAAGATGTTAAGGAAAGTATTTTACGATTTACGATTCAGGCAATAATTTACATGTTACATTGTAATGAATGACTGACTTTACAATATTTATCACCATATTCATACTATGTGGTGTACTGTAATGTTCCTACAATTAAAATAACAAAATTAAATAAAACGTGTCAGCATGGAAAATTCATAACTGGTTTAAGTTGAATTAAATAATGTTAAAGCGTGATCTGTCCGAGGGTATGAAAGTCACATACTTCTAAGTTATGCAATTTGTTTTATGCCCCAGAATTCAAATTGCCTTAATATACTTGTAATAGCTAATGTTTCGATTTTTTGCAATAAAAAACTGAACTTAAAGCATCACATCAAAATTACTTTTTCGTTGATTAACAAGGACATTTGTTATTGTTGTGAGATTGTTTTGAATAATTGTTGGGAAGTTAATTGTGCATCTAAATTTTCGTACATATAGACCTTTTTACAACACGATTCTTCCATAGCTTTCTCGCATGCGCATTCTGCGTAAGGCAAAAGCGCTATAAATTTGACAACAGTGTATGATACTTTAAGGCTTGAATAGTCGTGATTCCATGTTATATCAACCAGAAAACAGTAATTTTGGGATGACTTTAAGCGGTAAGTACTTAAAACGTCAATTGATATTTATAACAGATATAATAAATATGCAGAACTAATAATCCAATGGTCAAAAGGCGCATACAAAAGACGTCTGTTTAAGGTATCATTTGACGGCTTTTTCATCCGTAATTTAAATTCATACAGCATGGTGTTAAAGATTAAATTTTATTACCCCTGTATTACATAATATTACACAATGTGCATTGTACACTTCCTTTGGATTGACCAGGCGGTAAGAGTCAAACAGATTGACACGCGACCGTGGTTGTTTGTTTCCAGCTAGATATTGTATAAATATCATTCAACCGGGACGTTTTAGAACCATGACATATATAGTTAATCACGTACAATTATGAAAATCGTAATTTAAGTAACCTTTTTATATACCGATCTCATCAACGTTTATTGATTTGTGAAGTGACAATTAGTGTGACTTGCATTAAAAAAATATTAACATGTGTTACGAGGAACCGGAAAAAATGAGTGTTAATTCACTTTCCTTAAAGATTTTGAAAAAAAAACTATTCAAAATATATTTATGTGACTTAAAAATTATCGGTTTTGCATCACAGTCATAAATTATGTGCAAAACGTTACGTAGTATAGCGGTAAAATTATGTCTGCACGTTACGACTGAATAAGTCGCATGAGTTGAAAGTGACCAGTGTTTGATTGTTTTATTACAAATTGACCAAAGGAAATGAATTGTATGATTAGATTGAGATAGGTAGAGTTACAGTCGTCAGTTTTCAGCGTGCACCACAGTCATTTAACACGTGTTTCAAGTTCATAAATTTTAAAAATTTAAATAGGAGTTATAAAAGGCTAATTTGGTGATATTTTGTCATAAGGATATGTTAAGTTTAAAGGTTGCTAGACCATTCATATCATATTATTTAATATTGTCGTGTGAAGTCCACACACGCCGCTGAGGAATGCACTGAACTTGTTAAATTGAACATTCTCTGTTTGTTTTCTAGGACTTTGTGCTTTCCGATGATACCGATGATTATTATTGAAACATCTTTTAATATACTGTAAATGTCACGTTAGTTGTCATATGTATACATTATTGTTACAAATATTGATATATTTGTGTGGTTTCTGGCATAATAAACGGTCTGTCGTAGTTATTGTGCAGCGCTACCAGGCAAAATATATTTTAGTGTTATGTAATTTGTAGTAAAGGGGAGACAAATACTAAATACCTTTTCGTATTTTTTTTCTTGTATGTTACAATGTGTACCTATATGTATATATTTGTTCGCTTCCCTATTTAATATTTCGGATTGGAATTAAACAAAGTCCTCTTGTGGAACTTTACACAAGGGATTTTGAAACGAAGATTTATATATTAGACCAATGAGAACGAATTATTAAAAAATGAAATTAACTGAAGGTCCCAAATGGCTTTTTCGATGAAAGTAATTATGTAAAAAAGGCTCTGGTCCTTCGGGATCATTGATGCCAGCACTGTTAAGTGTTGAAAATTGAGTACCGCTCAAGCCGGTGCTAGGGGGCATGAGGGATGTTGCACTTATTCATTATCCCTCATGTACAGACTCAATCAAACCGAGTCTGCAATTCTTAAACAAGAAAATCATTGATGCAAAGCATCAAAGGGCGACGCCAAAAGAATTTGATCCAGATTTGCACCTAAATACTTAACAAAAGATGTGTACTTTATAGCAGTACCATTACATGTGACCTGGAGGCTAGGGCCAGTTTAAGTTGAAACTTAAACCAAAGAAGAATAGACTCTGTCTTGCCAAGATGCAAAGACAATTTATAGTCAATTAAGCAATCTTATAAGACTTATGCTATAAGAAAGAATTTCTTCAGATTTATTTATGAGACACAAGGATTCCTGAGTCATCAGCATATAATCAATGGCACGAGTATACGGACCTGGGAAGAAAAATATGACCAGATGACCAGATTGATAAAAAAACTGTGTTTATAAAAACCAAAACAAAAAAATGTAAATAATGATCCCCTTTAAAAATATACTATCAACTTGAAGTATATTTTTAAAGGGGGTCATTATTTACATTTTATTTTGGTTGTTGACTTTTAAGATGAACACAGGTTTTTTATCATCTGGCCATATTTTTTTCTTCCAAGGTCTGATACTCGTGCCTGTGCATTATAATAAAAGCTTTTGCTTAGGGTTGAAGACATGTAATTGACATATATTAGACATAAAAGAGGACCTAAAATGAACATCAGGGGGACAGCATAGGTACTCCCAGAGCAGTAGTAGAATGAGTACCAGCCACATCAACCAGCTACTATCAGAGATAAGACTTAAAAACCATGTAAGAATGTCATTATATATGGCAGATGCTTGAAGTTTCATGAAGAAGAAGAAAAACAACTTCTTCATCCCAGATGTGCAGTATAGTGTTTCAACTGTATCAAATGCCCTTTGTAGATCTAAAAAGTATCATGCAATACTGCCTTTTGTCCATTTCAAAATAATGCAGATCTGTTAAATGAATCAAACATGTGTCAGTTGAAAAACCACTTCTAAACCCTGACTGAAACTGCCTGACCATGACTCGAACCCATGACTTTCAGAAGACCAACTGAGCTATCCGGCCTGCTACACATTTTCTCTTTAATAATGAAACAGTTCTAAACCACAACATATTTCCCCACTATATCGATTTGTGTTCGTGAATTTCTTATGTTACAGAGCATAGGAAATTGAACTCATGCTTATATGCAGTCACAGGATGAGAAAAACTTTGAGCTTGACCAGAACTCAAACCTGTGACCAAACATAAGAAAATTTTACGAAGGCTGATTTGTTTTTGCATCAAGGGCACCGGGCAAAAACATGAAAATGCAAACAAACAAACCACTTGTGGTAGATTGTATTTTCATGTTTTCATTTTTGGCGCCCAGTTACTTTTTATACTATGTTGGTTTTCATGTGGCACAATCACCCACTATAAATTTAGTGCACCAAATTTATTCAAGGGCAAGTAACAATCTACTCTATGTACAGTCTGTTGTCGGTTGACTCAGGAGACCTGGAGGTTGAGACCGGGTGGTCTCTTCATTACAAATATAGATAAGACCGAAGCTGTTTTTTTTTTGCAAACTATGCACTTTAGAAAAAAAATAGAATAAAACTATTCAGAATATGATTTTTTGAGACTTTATTAATTACATTGCTTGATCCAATTTTTAAGGACATTTTCAATCAATACATGTTTTTATCATTTATAACTTTAAATGAAAGTCTCATACCTTTATAATAATGACATAACTGTATCTCTTTAAATGCAGAAAATATAGTCTCAACATATCAATATACTACTGTCTAAGATTATACATGTATGCACATAAACATTATTAATTCCCCAGTTTATATTAAATAAATATGAAATCCTAACATTAACATGCTTTTGATGACCTTAAAACTGGTGAATTATATACAACAAAATAGTATTATAAGTAATACCCCATGATAGACAGAAAAGAACAAATAATTTAGTAAAATGAGTTAAAACTTCCCCTAAAATAAAAAAACCTGAAACCCAAAAGAACACCCTAAAACAGCAAAATTATGAAATGGCTGGCAGGTTCAGTTTTATCAAAAGCCATGCAAATTAATGGTAATGTATTCATAAAAAAATAGATGGCCATGGGTCAGCAGTAATTGCAGAAAATCGGATAGCTTTCAACATCCGGATACTGGTACCCTTTGTAAAAACAACCATTTCTGCGCAACAGATAAATGTAATAAGGAATAAAATCAATAGGATAATCGTTTACCAACAGTTCCATTAAATCCTTATACTCAATTGCAGGTGAACTTTCTTCTGTAGGAAAATTTTGAACATGTATAAATGAATGAATGAACTGATACGGCCTAATCTACACCACAACGATATTCGAAATCCGGGTTTTTAGTATTGTCATTTAAACTAAGGGACAAGCTGTTAAACTTAACCTGAAATTTCGTGAAAATAATATCAGCAATGCACATGCTTTTTTATAAAAAGTTATTAAATACAAATATAATAACACATTTGTTTACTTGATTTTTACGAATCAAAATAAAACTAATTAACACAACATGAAATTAACTGCTAATAATAACAGCTCCTTCCATAGGCAAAAATAAAAAGCGTTCCATAATAGACGACGCCGCTCACCGGCGTCGCCAATAATTTTGTTGTGATTAATGCTTCCGAGGGATCACTTTTTTCCAGACTTTTATGCTGCACTACAGCAGGTGTCAGGTGCTGTGTGGCAGCTGTAAAAAGTTGCCCCGTACTTCACTTCAGTGTTAGTATATTTTTCTGGTCCTTCGGGATCATTGATGCCAGCACTATTAAGTGTTGAGAGAATTGAGTACCACTCAAGCCGGTGCTAGGGGGCGTGAGGGATGTTGCACTTATTCATTATCCCTCATGTACAGACTCAATCAAACCGAGTCTGCAATTCCTATGTAATTTTGTTGTTATTAATGCTTCCGAGGGATCACTTTTTTCCAGATTTTTATACTGCAAAACAGCAGGTGTCAAGTGCTGTGTGGCAGCTGTAAAAAGTTGCCACGTATTTCACTTCAGTGTTGTTATATTTTTCTGGTCTTCGGGATCATTGATGCCAGCACTATTAAGTGTTGAGAATTGAGTACCGCTCAAGCCAGTGCTAGGGGGCATGAGGGATGTTGCACTTATTCATTATCCTCATGTACAGACTCAATCAAACCGAGTCTGCAATTCTTATGTAATTTTGTTGTGATTAATGCTTCCGAGGGATCACTTTTTTCCAGATTTTTATACTTCACAACAGCAGGTGTCAAGTGCTGTGTGGCAGCTGAAAAAAGTTGCCCAGTACTTCACATCAGTGTTGTTATATTTTTCTGGTCCTTCGGGATCATTGATGCCAGCACTATTAAGTGTTGAGAATTGAGTACCGCTCAAGCCGGTGCTAGGGGGCGTGAGGGATGTTTCACTTATTCATTATCCCTCATGTACAGACTCAATCAAACCGGGTCTGCAATTCTTATGTAATTTTGTTGTGATTAATGCTTCCGAGGGATCACTTTTTTCCAGATTTTGATATGTTTTGTATGACTGCTTAAGTCTTTGTAAGTTTCTTCATACTTTGTTTGAGCTCGCTAATATAATTAATATGATTTGTGATTGACTTACTGTAGATATTTTTCATGCTGTTTCACAACTTGTTTGCTTTTAGACGAGGTAAATAATGTACCCTACCCATATTTCATACATGTGTCGATACAGCAACTTTTTGGAAGAGATAATAAAATTTCATCATCGTAATCAATGTAATTATTCATTAATACATCGTTCTTAACAATTTCATCAGGTATATATTTATATGTGAATGTTGAATAGCTCAAAAGGCAATAATAATTGACATATATGAAATTAATGTCATGAAAGTGACTTGCCAAAAATATTAGGAATATATTAAGATATTCATATACCAAACTTTACACATACTCGTATACACATTTACATTATTAGAATTAGAATAACAATAACCATTTTTTATATATTTAAACGTATTACAGATCCAATGTCAGACATTTGTGAACAACATGTATATTATATAGAGGATATTTGTTTAGTACAGTGTAAGATCGGAATATATTTCACCGAGTGAGCACCAAAAGGTATATTTCACGAGTGGCGCAGCCACGAGTGAAATATGAACTTTTGGTGTTCACGAGGAGAAATATATTTCAATCTTACACTAAACTAAACAAATTTTCTTTTTATTACATGCAAAGAAACGTTTAAAAAGACTTTTAAACCTAGTACTAAATGAAAAGCGCGCCAAATACTAATACAACGTGACGTCATTTATGACGTCACGTCATTAAGCTGGTTTCCAGTACTGTGCACGCTGTTATTTCACTAAAACAACGTAACGGGCTTAAATTCAAAACAGTGAAATTAGCAAATTGGTAATTTCACTGTTTAAAACAGTGAAATTACCAGTATTTCACTGATATATTTCTATAAACCACCGAAAAGCATGTAATAAATATGATGATAAAACACTAGAGCATACACCATCATGCAATAAAATAATAAGTTTGTGTACAACACGTCTGAATCATATAATAATGAATCATGCTACATAGTCATAGTTAATTGCCAATAACAATGTTAACCGTGTTATAAAGTTTATCTATTGAATTTCAAAAGTGTAAATTATCTTGTTTATCTTTGATCATCGGCAAGCTCAAACTCAAAATGTTGTACTCTCTATCAAATATTCAAATTCATGTGAAGTTAAACGTTGTTGAACATTATTTTCTGTACTTCAATGTTTGCACTTGGTAACGTATATTATTTATTCAGTGAATATCGTTAATATCGTTTTTGATAACATTATCTGTAATCTTTATGGAAATAGAGAGCAATTTTTACCATGAGATGACCCACATCCGACCAATGCAGTTTTATCCATGTTTCATACAGGAACACCATTTGGTATCACAGTTGGATTTGCAATTTAAGCGCACTTCTTTCAATGATTGTTTTTGGGCTGCTGCCTGAGATGTCCTAATTGGCTTTGTTATGAATGCAACAAATGTTGCGTACCGCTGTCTCTTGTATGTCTTTTATTCTACTAGCATGTATTCGCTAACTCAGAAGAATAGTTCTTCTTGGTATAGAGCTTCTGTATTTCATATATTTATATGACGGACTCGGACGGACACCAAGCGATCACAAAAATTCCTCGGATTGGGCTATCCGAGGATGACTCCGCATCAGTTTATTGTTTTATTTTTGGATGATATATAAAGGGTATTTAATATAAAACTTCTCAAGTAACAACCAAGACAATTTCAAGTTAACGATGTTTATTTACGGACTCACCGTAATGAACTATATATATATTATTTAATCTTGAACAAATGTTGTATAATTATATTAAATAATTAAAGTCTGCTACTTATATAGTATTATCAACAATCTATATATAATTATCCGAATTTATATTACTTCGGTAAAATGATGTATATCTCTACCAGTGACGGCTGTTAAAATAGCATCAATTAATATTTCAAATATCGACTTTACCGCGACAACTTTATAAAATAGAATATAGATCTGTGTGCGTACGTTGGGAGGTGTCGGCAACTTAATACAATAAAATTAACAATAAAAATATTACTTTAATGGAAATTTCAACTTTAATATACTATACTCATGTGCTCTTTGCAAAATAAATTTAAAACAACTGTTTAAACTTTCAAAGAACTCTGAAGTTTCTATGCTTAACTTTATGCAACAAATACTCTTTTAGAACAAAAATTATTACTTTAATCTTTATTAATAATGCTTAAGTATTTAAGAAAATATGCTATCAAAATTACCAAAGATATAACTTGTAAATATTATCTAAATAATATTTGAATGAGCTTCTGCTACGAATGTTTTGATCTGAGCGGAGTGACTTCCGACAGGAAAACTGCTCTTTTATAGTCAAGATTCCTACACTGTCCCACACTGTGGGAGACTTTAAGAAAAGTGTAGGAAAGGCTCCTAAAGGATTTCCTACAGATCCAACACCTCCCACAACTTACATTAAAGATAAAAATACAACATAAAACAATATATTTAAACACATATTACATTAAGCTAATAATTATTGGAATTAATAAAAACATGAAACAAATGAAATATCGTTATTATGTGTAGAGATATGAAATTTTAAGATTAATAAATTAAATGTAACCCCACTTTGTACCCCACAGGTAAAGAAAAGTTTTTCACAAGATGATGATGTCATAAATCAACTAATGTGTGACGTCATATTTGTAAGCAAACAAAATGGCGGAATATCAATACAATGGTTACAAGTTAGAATGTTCTTCTTTGAATAGAGGAATAATTAATAAATCTAACGGTAAAATTACTCGTGAATTATAAAGTTAATGTATCTCTTTGACTTTATGATAAACTTTGAACTTAGTTAAAAGAGTTTTTTATTAATAAGCACACTGTTTATTTAAAACAACAGTTCATAAAAAATGGGTGGGGAGTGGCACATCACATTACCCCCGCCTCAGAGAGGCAAAGTTCCAACTGCCTCAAGACAATACATCAGGAATAAAAATAACAAGTATCCCCTAGTTCAAAGTTTGTCAATATTTCTTATTGTACGGCATCCACTCTCTGCGCCTATTCCAACCACTGTAGTATCTCGAGTTGTTGTGTTGACCCTTTACGTTAAAGTGTTGGCGTCTACCGACTTCTCTGTTCTCCCCTCTGTTCTCCCCTCTGTTTTCCTTTTCCTCGTTTCTCTTATCCTTTATATTACTCGGTTCTTTCAACACCACTTCTTTCCTCTCTCCTAGACTCTTTTTATCATTTTTTTCACCATTTCCTTCCTTACTCTTCTTAACTCCTGTAACACTCTTTTCTCCTACATCACTCCTTTTTTCTACATCACTCTTTACCTCCTTTCCATCTCTACTATCTTTCTCTTTCTTTAGTTCGGCAACTTCTTTTCTAAGTTCATCAACTGTTCTTTGTAATTTATTTATCATTTCAGCATTGGATATAATTTGGCTACCAATAATGTTCCCTGTTCTCTTTACCATGTCACACATTATCTTGCAGAATTTGTTTTCCCTTTTTTCCCTCTCGTCTTCACTTGATGATGACTCGTCACTAGATGATGAGCTAGATGATGACGAGCTTACCGATCTGTTTCGTTTTAAAGAATGTCTTACTCTTTCTCTTGATCTCGGCTTACTAACTATGTTGGATTCTTCTGCATTCTGCTCATCTAATTCTTCTCTACGCACTTCGGAACTTCTCTCTATATCACCAAGTACTACTTCATTATCAATCATCTCATTTCTATTATTATCATCTCTTTCATTCTCAATTTTTTCAACTACTTCCACATCTCTCCTTCTAACTATCCTAAGATCTAATGCCTGCTCTTCGCTCGTTGCAACTCCAATAACTGCCTCCACCACCTCATTTTTCTTCTCCTCCATCCTCCTGCTTACCGTCAAATCAAGCGCTCCTGTCTCTACCCACGTATCATTATCATCATTAACCACGGATTCCTCTCCCAACAAGCCCTCCACTTCTCTCTCTGTCTCATTCTCAAAAATCTGAATTTCTGGTGAAGCGACTATATGCGCCTCTTGCATTGCTATTTCTAATATATTATCTCTATCCCTAGGGAACTCTTTCTTCACCCACCAGTTCATGCTTTCATCCTAAGACAACATTTCTATGTCTTTCTCCGATACAATGTAGGGGTTCAAAGATGATACTAGGAACGGTCTGGAATGTTTTACGCCTTTCTCTATCATAACATTTCTATGCCTAGCGTAACTATCGACGTGTGCCGACAAACCATCCCGAGTTCGACTTCTGAACAGACAAAGCCTACATCATTGTGGCTGCTCATCATTAGAGACATAAACATGGTCTTCCAGACGCTGCTTGGTGTTGATCTCTGTCTTTCCTTTCTTCTGGCAATGTCTGCATCTATATGCTCTACCTCTATGACTTGCTTTCTCCATGATACTGCAAAAATAATGGCAATGATAAGCAAACATTTATAATACGTTGCCATTAAAGTCACCGACACCTCTTTCGCGTGAAATGTTGTTTTCTATCGTATTGCGAATCAATGACCATATATATAAACTTCGCATAATTGACATCTCAAAATGACTTCTAATTCGACATTTGCTTCGGAAGATAGAGGGTTTTCTCTTTTCAAACGCGGCGCCTTCCTCAATAAAACTTTTTACATAGTAGAAATTAAACGCTTGACCCGAATAACGAAAAGTTGGGAGAATCTTGATAGAAAAAAATATGAAGATTTAATTATCTTTTCTCAGTTTAATCATATGAAGAAACAATAATACATTTATAACAATATGTTCAAGCAATGTATCAATGAAACTTTTCTTCTAGGCATTCTGATCATCTGATATCTTTTTACGAGCTTTAGCTATCCATCTTGGAGCGTTGTTTCCTTCATATGGTTTTAGCTTGTTATGGTGAACCACCTTTTCCTTACCATGTTTATCCATTTGAATAACAAAATTGATATCAGACATTTTCTTCTTCACCATAAAAGGACCATCATACATCGGCTCTAATTTGTGACTTACACCGACTTTTCTGTTTTCCAGTAAACACCATATGATATCACCTTCGGAGTACGCATTTACCATCAACTTCGCATCATAGATATCCTTACTTCTATCAGCTGATTCTCCTATATGTTTCCTCGCAATTTCGTGTGCATGCTGCATCTTTTCGCGAAGATTATCTATGTAATCACCATATGAGGTGACCTCTTTTCCTTTTGTGGTCATACTCCCATATACCAACTCTGCTGGTAGTCTTATTTCTCTTCCCATTGTAAGTAGGTTGGGACTAAGTTTAGTTGTTTCGTTGGGAGTTGCCCTGTATGCACCAGCAATACAACCTAAATTTAGATCCCAATTTTCTTGTTCATTACAGAGGTAAGCTTTAATCATTTTTATTATAGTTGCATTAATTTTTTCACAAACGCCATTGCATTTTGGATTCCTTGCACTTGTACGTGTTTTCTTTATCTCCAGCATTCGACATAGTTCCTTGAAAACCTTACTCTCGTAATTTCTGCCTTGATCGCTATGTATGCTGAGAGGACACCCCCATCGCGCAACAAATTCATTTAAAATTTTTGAAGCGCAAACTTCTGCTGACTGATCAGGGACAGCAATTACCTCTACAAACTTAGTAAAGTGATCGGTTAACACCAATATATATCTGTTTCCTCTTGGCGAAAGTGGAAGCGGTCCTACATAATCTGTCGCTAACACGTCCCAAGGTTCACCAGCCTTAAGCGATCCTAGCGGAGCTTTTGGCACTTTAATTGGCCTCTTGTTACTCGCACAAATGTCGCATTGCTTAACATACATTTTTACATCTTCTTTCATATTAAACCAATAAAATCTTTGTGCCAATTTCTCTTTCGTTTTCTTAACTCCCATATGACCAGATAATAGGGAGTCATGCATCTGATAAAGCACGTCTTTTTTCATACATGTAGGAATAATTACTTGTTTAAATTCTCCTGTTCCATCCTTTTTCTTAAAGTTTTTCATCAGAACGCCATTGTGTATTAACAAAGAATCCCAATAAATCCAGTAATGTCTTGATATCGCACTTTTACCAACCATTTCTTTGCTCGATGGCTTTAAATTTTCTTCTTTAGCCTTTAAGATTAGGCTTACATCAACGTCTTGCAATTGTGCTGCTCGCATATGATCATCATTTCTGGTAATGGTTTTATCAACGACAACATCGCTGCTTGTTGATGGCATCTCCTCATCAGAGACATTGACCATTTTTACTGGACAACATTCTGGATTAAGAGAATCAGTTCTTTTTGCCTTGTTGTTACACTCGAGACCTGCGGTTTGTACCGTTTCTTTCTGTTCAGGCCCATTTTCAATTTCCCATCTCAGTTCCATGGACTCGGCTCTTTTCATGCACTTTTTGCATGGTCCGCACTTCAGAGATTCGCACATATCAACAAGAGGGCAATCGCAATCTTTTGGGTTTTCGCATCTCGAAAGAGCATCGCAATGTCCTTGTTTCACCCCTGGCCGATATTCAATCGAAAAATCGTATTGCGATAAGATCTCAATCCACCTTGCGATTTTCCCTCGTGGTTCACGTAACTTAAATAACCAAACCAAGGCTTGATGATCGGTTCTGACTTTAAATCTTCTTCCCAGCAAATACTGCCTGAAGTACTCAACAAAGTATCTTACTGCCAGCAATTCCTTTTCTGTGATACAATAATTTGATTCAGCTTTGTTTAATGCTCTACTTGCATATGCAATAACGCGTTCTCTTCCGTCTTGTATTTGTAATAGGACTCCTCCTATGCCTGTGTCACATCCATCAACATCTAAAATAAATTCTCCGCCCTCATTCTTCGGATAACCCATTATTTCTGAGCTTATAAGTGCCTCTTTTATGCCATTAAATGATTTCTCGCACGCCTCTGACCACATAAATTTCTGACCCTTTTTTGTCAGTTCTACTAAAGGCCTTGCAATTTGAGCATAATTTCTTATAAACCTTCTAAAATAAGAGCCTAATGCTACAAAACTTTTAATTTGTTTGGCTGTTTTAGGTCTGGGCCACGCTATAACTTTCGAAATGTTGGCAGGATTTGGTCGAACACCCTCATTAGATATTATATGTCCTAGGAAAACAACTTCCTGTTGTAGCATTTCACACTTTTCTGGCTTGAGTTTAAGTCCTGCAGCTTTTATCCTTTCTAAAACTTGTTCTACTCTGTAAATGTGTTCTTCAAATGTTGAACCGAATACAATAATGTCGTCTATGTATATCAAACAAATTTCCCATTGCAGACCCTGTAACGCCAATTCTATGGTTCGTTGAAATGTGCTTGCTGAATTATTTAACCCGAATGGCATACGAGTCATCTCATAATGCCCATATTTACATGCGAATGCGCTCTTCGGTATATCTTCTTCTTTCAGCGGTATTTGGAAATACCCACTTGTTAAATCAAACGTCGAGAACAAACAAGCACCGGACACGGAGTCAAGACAATCTTGTATTCGAGGCATTGGAAAGCCATCCGGTTTAACCAACTCATTAAGACGTCTGTAGTCTACACATGGTCTAACTGCACCTGACTTCTTTTTGACAAGAACAATAGGCGAGGCCCAGGGGGAAGTACTCTTACGTATCACACCTTTTGCTAACATATCTTCTATAGCTTTCTTTTCCTCTGCAGCATATGCAAGAGGTACTCTTCTTGGAGGTTGTTTTATTGGCAGTGCGTTACCGGTGTTAATAGAATGTTCAGTGAGATTTGTTAAGCCAATATCCCATTCGTCTTTTGAAAATGTATCTGCATATTTATTTAAAAGTTTTGCAAGCAGTGCTATCTCAGTGTCAGACCTACCTTTACTAGCTCTTTCGAATAATTCTTTAACATGTTTTGGTACAGCAACGTTTGCTCCGATATTTGTTTCAAAAATCTGTGAGACATCTTCTTTATGCTCACTCAATTGTATCTTTCTAATACAACAGTTGTTTTCATCATCAACAACTCCTTCACTTGTAGCTAATACCTTAGCAATATCAACAATCTTTTCAGCTGCTCCTATAAATGCATCTTGTTTTATTGTGAACTCTGATGAGAAAGGATTCAGGAGTCTCACCTTCTGTGTAGCTGAAGAATTCAAGTTTACTAATGTTGCTGCCATTTGCAAAGGATAAGTTTCTTTAAAGCATTCAGTAGGCTCAATAATATAATTTGCGTTTTTGTCATCTTCGTCACTTTCATCTCTTTTGACAAATACATCTATAACGGCTTCTGACATGGCTGGTATTGTAAAATCATCTGCAGCTGTAACCTTCCTTATGCTTTCTGGTAGACCTATTTGAGAGCAGCGTATCTTATGTTTATCGAAAACTATGAGTCCTTTGCTTAACAATAGATCTGCGGGGCCCTTCTCGCTATTCTGTAATATATCAACTCCAACCAAACACTCATCTTCAATATCTGCAACTATCATTTCACCTTTAAGTTCAAGCGTATCTAGCTTGAAGTTAAACTCTGCCTTTCCCAATTCATTAAGTGGTAAGCCTCCTGCTCCTGATAAGCATGCTGATTTCCGCAGTGTTGGTTTTTTATTTTCCTCAAGTTTATTATAAACTTTTGTTGCTAATACTGTAGCTGATGCCCCTGTGTCTGCTGTAAATGTAACCGGTATATTTTCGACTTCTCCTTTAATATAAATACCTGGACATAACTCACGTTTCCTTCTTATTGGTCTTTGTTTTACTGTAATGTTACTTTCCTTTTGTTCTTCTTGCTCTTCGCAGTTATCAGTCTCAGACTGTTGGCCTCTTACTGGGTCTGGGACCGCTCTTTGGCCCCAAGAGCCGGTCCTGTCATGTTTAAAGGATTCGTGCTGACATTTGCCTCACGATAAGTTGCATAATTATACGAATATTTTTGCCGTTGGTTGTCATCTGTTTCAGGTCCACGTCTATTCTTTCTGCACTCCCTAGCTATGTGTCCTTGTTTTCCACAGTTAAAGCATACAATGCTTTTCTTCTCTTTTGTCTTATCTTTATTTGCACTCATATTATTTGTATGATTAAACTTAGTTACTTCTGTTAGAATTTGTTCTAGTACCTTACTCAAATTTCCTTCATTTGTAGTATTTTCATTTGTTTCTGTGCTTGAGCACCGAGTCATATTTTCTGTATTCCTAACCAACATCTTATCATTTCCTCTTTTCAGTTGTCTTATTTCATTTGAGTCATTACCATCATCTTCTCTATCATAACTTGCTCTTCTTGTTTTCTTGTTTCGTTTGTCACCTTCTTCTTGTCTCCTACAAACTTTTGTTTGAACATAATTTGCAACATGAAATACGGCCTCATCTATATCCTCTGGTTCCTTCTGATACTCTACAGCAAACCTAACTTCTTCATCCTGTAAGCCGTCTAGAAATTTTCTCACGAGATCTTCTTGTCTTGTTCTTCTATCTCTGTATCCATGAGCTTTGTCGTATAACATCTTAAGTTCTGCTGCATACTCTTCTGGAGTTTCGTGTTCTAATTGTTGTCGTTTGCTGAATTTAGCAGCATATGACCTTGAAGTGCGTATGACCCTGAAC
The DNA here is from genome assembly GCF_026571515.1 of Ruditapes philippinarum. Classification (NCBI taxonomy): domain Eukaryota; kingdom Metazoa; phylum Mollusca; class Bivalvia; order Venerida; family Veneridae; genus Ruditapes; species Ruditapes philippinarum. Next base: position 59,175 of record NW_026866944.1, on the reverse strand, counting down.
CTACTATCTAGTTCCCTGATTAACAAGTGGTAATTCTCAATTATATCTTGAGGCAACTGTCCGAAAACAAATTGGCCTGCAGAACCCTGTAAGCGAGGTAGAAGTTGATCTAGCTTTTCTTCAGTATCCCAGTTATATCGTTTTGCAATGGCTTCAAATCGACTGATCCAAATGTCCCACTCATCTTTGCCATCAAAAGGTGTTAAACTCAAGTTAGCTGTTCTTGAATTTCTGTTCAAATTTCCTCTCCAATATCCATCACTGCCTGTATGGTTCTGAAATTCATAGTTTGGGCGCACTCGACTAGGTGGACACCTTGAACGTACATTACTTGTGTACACTTCTGTATTACCTTGCACACCTGTCTGAGATTGACTTCTTGTTGGATTATTACGTGCAACACGACAGTTGTCATTGTAACCATTCACCACCCTATGTTGATTCTCTAACCCTTCATATGTCCGAAAATTATTTCGACTGTGGCCTTCCATAGTTCTTGATACGTGATTATGTGATTCACGGCTATTCAGCTCATTCTGATAATCTCTATGTTGTATTGTATTTGAAATTTGACGACTATGATCTTCCATAGTTCTGTGACTATCTATATCATGTTGTGTATAATGATTATCGTGTTCAGACAACTTGTTTACTGTTTCATTGCCTGTCTTGGACGTACATGTAGCTGTACTTTGATTTGATACTAAATTCATCATCTGTTTAAGAACAGAAGTTATTTCCTTTTGTTGCAGTCTGAGGTCGTTTATACATTCATTTAATGTAAAATTTTCCTGTTGATCTTCCTCACTTTGCATGCTTGTCGAAGTTTCCGACATCCCATCTTCAACTTGTAAATCACGTTGACCAACGCTGTTTCGCCGATAATTACCGTTTATTATAGGGGACGGATTACGGCTGTTATCGTGTCCATCTTCGCTATTTGTTTCGAAATGGGGCTCGATGTGCGCATTTTCATTTACTTTTGGAGAGCTCATATTGTGATTGAAAATTATTTCTGTTTCACTGTCCGTCATAATTCATGCAGATTTATAATTTGTAATGACAAATTTTCTCTTTTATAAAGATGATCGGCGATTGTTCTGCGGTACTATATTTCTCATGAAAGTTCGTATCTCTGGATCCGCTATAAAGAAACGGATCCCACCGCTGCCACCACAAATGTTGCGTACCGCTGTCTCTTGTATGTCTTTTATTCTACTAGCATGTATTCGCTAACTCAGAAGAATAGTTCTTCTTGGTATAGAGCTTCTGTATTTCATATATTTATATGACGGACTCGGACGGACACCAAGCGATCACAAAAATTCCTCGGATTGGGCTATCCGAGGATGACTCCGCATCAGTTTATTGTTTTATTTTTGGATGATATATAAAGGGTATTTAATATAAAACTTCTCAAGTAACAACCAAGACAATTTCAAGTTAACGATGTTTATTTACGGACTCACCGTAATGAACTATATATATATATTATTTAATCTTGAACATATGTTGTATAATTATATTAAATAATTAAAGTCTGCTACTTATATAGTGTTATCAACAATCTATATATATCTATCCGAATTTATATTACTACGGTAAAATGATGTATATCTCTACCAGTGACGGCTGTTAAAACAGCATCAATTAATATTTCAAATATCGACTTTACCGCGACAACTTTATAAATATAGATCTGTGTGCGTACGTTGGGAGGTGTCGGCAACTTAATACAATAAAATTAACAATAAAAATATTACTTTAATGGAAATTTCAACTTTAATATACTATACTCATGTGCTCTTTGCAAAATAAATTTAAAACAACTGTTTAAACTTTCAAAGAACTCTGAAGTTTCTATGCTTAACTTTATGCAACAAATACTCTTTTAGAACAAAAAATATTACTTAAATCGTTATTAATAATGCTTAAGTATTTAAGAAAATATGCTATCAAAATTACCAAAGATATAACTTGTAAATATTATCTAAATAATATTTGAATGAGCTTCTGCTACGAATGTTTTGATCTGAGCGGAGTGACTTCCGACAGGAAAACTGCTCTTTTATAGTCAAGATTCCTACACTGTCCCACACTGTGGGAGACTTTAAGAAAAGTGTAGGAAAGGCTCCTAAAGGATTTCCTACAGATCCAACACCTCCCACAACTTACATTAAAGATAAAAATACAACATAAAACAATATATTTAAACACATATTACATTAAGCTATTAATTATTGGAATTAATAAAACATGAAACAAATGAAATATCGTTATTATGTGTAGAGATATGAAATTTTAAGATTAATAAATTAAATGTAACCCCACTTTGTACCCCACAGGTAAAGAAAAGTTTTTCACAAGATGATGATGTCATAAATCAACTAATGTGTGACGTCATATTTGTAAGCAAACAAAATGGCGGAATATCAATACAATGGTTACAAGTTAGAATGTTCTTCTTTGAATAGAGGAATAATTAATAAATCTAACAGTAAAATTACTCATGAATTATAAAGTTAATGTATCTCTTTGACTTTATGATAAACTTTGAACTTAGTTAAAAGAGTTTTTTATTGATAAACACACTGTTTATTTAAAACAACAGTTCATAAAAATGGGGTGGGGAGTGGCACATCACAATATTATATGTATATAGTATTATCACTGTTCTATTTTTAGAACATAAATTACATGTATGTACTAGAACTTTCTTAACTGTTGTAGAAAATTCTAGATTATGATTCATGCATTATATTTAGATAGAAATTTCCGGAATGTTCTTTATTGTTGAAGTTGCTAAATTATGATTACTGTAGAACATGGAAGACTATTCTGGAAAGTTTAATCTAAGCTTAATATATATAGGGGACATTTTTCATTCGTTTTATCTTTTAAGTCATCAGTTACCTTTCAAGTCATCAATACATTTGTAGTATCATTCAACTTGGATATTAAGTAATTTATTGGAGCTTGGATTTTAAAATATATTTAATTATTCTTGTGGATTTTATTGTGGGAATTTATTCTAAAGTGTTCTTGGATTTTTACTTGGATTTAACTGTGCTGTTCAAAAAAGGATCATTCCAGGATCAGACTAGAAATTTGAAATTTACATTTTTATTTGGACTTCAGGTATTTGTAAACATAATTTGTTTATTTAATTTTTCTTTAATAATTTTTCTGTAATAAAATTGTTATTGTTACAAGTTTGTTGCTGGCTTTTCTTTCTCGTTACGCTTGGCTCGTAACAGCTTTAACGTGTTTTGATAGTCAGCTCCCAACCCCAGCAAAATGGATCTTACGAAAGTTTTCCAATCCAAGCTTGAGTTGAAAAATAAGTTGTGATATTTTGAGGCCGTCGATGTTCGTGGCTGTGAATTGACTTAAACGCATAAAGTATTTGTCATTACCTTTGAGGCAAAATTTGAAATATCAAATGGTATCCAAAGTAATATTATATTCAGGGACTGCGATGATTAGGTCTGTCAGATATATTAATGGCTTCTTTAAGTGACTGACAGTCTGAGCAACCATCGATTACATAGACTATATCACTTTTCACTACTTTTCATGATAGCGTTACATTAACAAAACTTCCATATTGCATCCGCTTATTTGCCTCTCTAGGATAACTGCCGTATGAACACATCTGCGAATGTTTCTTAATTCAAATTTTCATCGCTTCCTTGTTGAAATGTTGAAATTTGCTTAAGCCGGTGCTAGGGGTCATTGACGGTAGTTTGCACTTGACAGTACCGTCCATAAACAGGCTCAATTAAACCGAGCCTGCAACATTTTCAATTTTGTTGTTTTGGAATTTCTGTAGGGATTCTTATTTTCTCTAGTTTGTCATCAGATTCGTTTATCCTGTGGTAGAATTGTAACCAGTCAAAGCATATATCTTGTTTTTATCAGATCGGACGGAAGTACACCAATTTGCTGGATGATACATGATAAAGTAATAAGACAAGGAGATCCATATCTTCTTCAATCACAAAGACATTTTTGTTTATATATAATTTTTACCCTTATCTGCTTCCGAAGTCACAAAATATATCTCGTGTTTGTATACTGCAATAATAGCGATATAATACAGTCACCAAAAATCTTTAATATCTGCCTGTATCCCTGTGAGACATACCAAGGTCATCAAAACGATTTGAGTTCCAAATCGTTGGAAAGAATGCATTTCAAAGGAAGATCATATGGAATTCATTTTCTACATTTGTATATTGTCTTTCAAAATCAACAATTATTTACCTTTTTCTGTCTCGAAAGGCAAAACTTCGCCTGTTTACCCCTTCGAAGCCTACGCGTGTTCTGTTCGAACTTCTGTTTGATGAGCAAAAGGGAGATAACAAAAACGGCATACGGTGTACAATTGTAGCCATAAGAATTTTATTTTAAAAATATGTTGTTTTTATAAACTACATGTAAAGTATCTTTTAATCGTAAAACAATGACTACTTTTTCTATAAAATCTTATCTAAACATGTTCTGTCGTGGAGCATAGAATTTGTTTCTGTTGCTTACAGTTTAACTGTTTTATTAACTTTGTTTATAAATAAGCTTATCTCTGTGAAAAGGTAACTCAGAGGTATTGGACATGTGCCCATCATGTAAGATAATCACAGGAAACAAGTATGTTAAGTTTCACGCCATTCCCTTTAGTAGTTTTGAAAGACTTGCACGAAAAATCTGTGTGACTGTGACGGTGACGCCTACTCGGAGTTGAGAAAAATGGCTTTTACTAGGATTCTTAGAATAGCTCAGCTTATTAATTATCTGATACACAAAATCCTTTCAGAAATCCGGTGAAGTTTTTGTAAGAAATGAAAGGATACTTTCATTACAGTTTCCATTATTTCTAGATTAACATATAAGTAACATAGAAAAAAGTATCATTTGATAGATTTAACGTATCATCTTTGTTTAATATCTGCAGGAAACTGATTGATAATGCGCCTTTAAAGAAGAGAAGAGAAACCAAAGAAGAATTAAGTATAAGTTAGTGTTTAATAATACGTATTAACAAAAAGAATTGGTCAAGCCTGCCACAGGCAGGCGACCAAATATTGTGTAAATGGTATTTTATTAAACATTAACCTATTTAATGATCAACATTATTTTTTTCAACCAAAAACAAGGCCTTTCTCTAAATCACTGATAGCTCCGCCCTTTCGCTCTACAAGATGTCTACACCTTGTCAAGTTTCTAACATGTCACATTAAGTTAAGATAAGCTAAATAAATGGACCTTTCAACATATTTGTTACTGAAATTTTTACAGAATTTATACCTTTATCTACAGTAAGACTATCATGTTTCAATAAAATATCTGAAATAAAAAAAACAGTGAGGAAAACGATGCAATTAGGTAAAAACAATGGAGTTAATAAAATGTGTACATCCTTTTAAAATAAATGGAAAATGTGAGAAAATACATTAGAGATAATTTATTGATACAAATTCGTTATTAGCTTCAAGTTATTCACTAACATTTAATTTCACTATTGATTTGCTCATTTGAAAAACAGTTCATTTTCGTTATTTTCTGTGTGTCAATTTAGGTTTACAGGTGGAGGGGGTCCATTTTCAATGAGTATTCCAGCCAAAAATGTAATCATTGTATTCTTAATATCAAGGATTGTTATTGCAGTTCATTCCTATCAAGTGAAAGAAAGTAATGTTTGGTTACTTTTCTAGAAAATATTAAGTTTAAAACAGTCAGCAATTTATAACAGACATTTTTCTTAGAGTAAAAAGGATATAGAAAAGTTACTATGTAATCATTTGTCTCTGTGTGCCCCACATCTATTATCTATGTAATAAATTAATTGATTGTATCAACACCTGACCTCGTTTTAATTTTTTACGTTAGCATTGTTTTGCTAACCCAGATATTTTACAATTCATAGTGCAAACCACACCTCTAAAAGACACATTTCAGCGTACATTATATAGGATAAAAAATACTTTACAGGATTTTATCTGATGTTTTCTGATATCACTTGAGTGGTTATTAGGTTTGGACCTATACCTAGTAAAGTCGACTCTTTCAATTATTGCTTTCTATATTGTTAGTAAATCAGTCACATTGATGCTAATAAATTTATGATTTGGGAAATATGCAGAGTGATCAAAAAATGAACATTGTATAAATGATATCGGACAAAAACAGATTTTCTTTTTTAAATGTTTGCAGACTGGGGTTTGCCGTTGAAAGCGTCCCAACTTTTATCTTCTAATTTTTTTCGAAATTTGTATTTTAGGCCTTTGGGCCTCAGTAGAGTTCACTACACGAAAAGCCCATTTTTTACAATGGAAACCTTTGAACTGTTTCATCGGAAAAAGAAGCTCGTCAATGCCAATTTGAGCAATAACAAACACCAGCAGGAGGCAATAGAAACACGATCATGGTTTGAATTAGTACTTAACCACATTTCATGCTAAAGCTGGCACTTTATTTTGCAGCATTCCATGTCTTGTAAAAGCAAATGGGAAAACATGGGTCAATTATGTTGAGGTTTGCCATTAAAAGTTAACATACAGCATAAAAACAAATGTGTGATGAATGTATGGATGTAATATTGTTCTTATTTAAGTTATATTTATAACAAATGTACGGATAAAATGTAGTAGCATTAAACAATAAGCTAAGTGAATGTGTTGGGATCACACTTTGTTTGGGATTTTATACTTTACAACCGCAGGTGTCAAGCGCTGTGTAGCAGCTGTAAAAAGTTGCCCCGTACTTATGTCAGTGTTGTTGTAGTTGTTGGGTCCTTTGGGAATATTCATCCAACATTTGTAAGTGTTGAAAATTGAGTACCGCTCAATTCGATGATACGGGGCTTGAGGGATATTGCACTTTTTTGTTATCCCTCATGCACAGACTCAATCAAATCGATTCTGCAATTTTCATGTTATTTGTTACAAACACATCGATTCTAGATAGAAATATACAATTAGTTTAATAGTCACGGCAGAGTAACGAAAGACATACAAATAGACTGTTGTTTAACTATAGTACCGGTATTTTAATAGAAGTTCATATCCATATATATTTTAATTTATAAGTTATACAATTGCTGACATATACGCAAGATATATAGCCTGAATGAGAAATTTGACCCGAGTCAGGAAGGCTATATTCTCTAGTTTATCTACAACGAACTTAATAACGTGAATTGTAAGATAATCAAGTTACATTCGGCTATTTTCAAAGAAGGGTTGGAAAAAATCGAGTAGTATTCCAGTAAGAACAAAACGCAACAAAAATATGCACACACATTGTTAACCGACTGCGATGTATAAATGCATTGTTATATGTTATGTGCGTGAGTTGGTTCTTCGCCGTTTGGAATAGTATATATAGTGCTTAATTTAGTCAGAAATCGAGAATTATAAGTTGTATTATATACCATATTTTACGTCTAATAAGTTTTAATCTTCTTGTTTTGGTGCATTAACGCAATTTGAGAAAAAAAACGTGCAATAAAATTTCATATCAATATTCAACTTATCAAGTTCGGCGAATGCTCAGTTCTGATTTAATAAGATTTATTTTGTAATGTTTATAATAATTAAGAATATATGTATAAAATTATGTTTTAGGGGTTAACTGCATGACAATACAGAATGAATCAAATCGTTTTCTTTTGATTACTGTTTAAAAACATTTCAATAAAATCAGGAAAATTGTTTTTTGCAAGCAATGAAAATAATGATTACCAAAGATCTATGATGTTTTTTATTACTGTTAGTGTTTTTATTTCATTATACAATTAGGACATAAATTTACAAATCTACAACCATTGGGTTAAATGCACATTATGCATCAGAAACGATTAATTGTTTTCTTCTCTAGAAAGGCCAAAACATAAGTTTCATAACATTCAAATAACGGTGTAACAGCATGTGAGATGTGTTTCACCTAACGAAAGTAGCTCTAAATGTAAAATTATGTAATACTATCATAAAAGTAGACAAATGTAAACAAAATAGTGTCTAAATTCCATACAAAAACATGTACTAAAGCACTATAATTGTACCTATTGCAAAAAGCAACAGGAGGCAAAAAAAGTCCAGGTAATGGGCCAATGAGTAAGTTTCTTTTTAACCCTTTAACAGAACACCAAAAACAGGTATTTTAAAATAGACATCAATGCAGACCACAACGATATTCGGAGTCCGGCTTTAAGTATTACCAATAAACCGAAAATAAGTGATAAGCTTTTAAAATGAGCCCGCCATTTCATAAAAAATTAAATCGCAATGCACAAGATTTTCAAATAAAGTTATTAAACTACAAATATAACAACATGTTTGTTTACTTGATTCTTAAGAATCAGAATAAAACTAATAACCACAACATGACACATTATGACATAAACTTTTTTTTATAAAAACAGCTCCTACCATTTGCCACAAAACGAGACGACGCCGTAACAAAAAAAAATCATTTTATCTTCCCTTTTTTTAACTCTTGCATTTACTATATTGTTTTTAAAATTTGAAAATCGAATAATTTAAACATAAACAAATTGCAATCTTTAAACAAAACTTCATATTTAAAATATGTTTCTAGAGCTGGATGACCGTTTAAATGTAACCCTAATTATACCTACTTGTATGTGCTTCAAGAGAAATAACTAGTTTTTAAAATGTTTGGACCTTATCGATTTACTTCCCTTGGAATAATCTTTGTTACTTAATACAGGAAAAACTACTCATTATTTAAAACAATTTTATGCTAATCATTTGGAATGTTTCATTTTAAAAATTACCAATATGATAAGATGTACCCCAAGTCCTATGTATGTATTATGATGAATACAATTTATCCGCCAAAAATAAATTCTGTCAATTGTTTTAAGTTACACATTTGAAGCACATGTAAAATATAAAAGAGCGGGTTCTGGTTTTTGCTAAATCAAACTATATACAATATAGAAACTTTCCGTGTAAGGAGCAATCATAGCAAATACAAATAACATTTTTTTTCAGAACGGTACTGGAAAATTCGAGTTACCGTTCACGCCCAATAGCACCTGCTTAAGCAGAATTGAACATTTAAACATGAAAACGGTCATCATGTAAGCCTGTTTTGAAACGATAAAAATTCACTCGACCAATAATTATCTGCACAACTGTTGTCAGCAAATGGGAACAAGAAAAATGAAAACAATAACCTTGGCATTTGATAAAAATACAGGTTCAATTACATATTATAGTTATGTTTTGTAATATTGACAAAAACTGTATCCGGCCGTTGACAGATAACATTTGAAATATCAAATATTAAAACAAAACAAAAATATTAATAACTAACGAAATCCATTTTTTTGCCGTTATTTTTTTTGTTTAAGAACTTTTATGAACACTTTTATTTAAGGTTATTATTGACTCAATAATGAAATTCAGTATAAGAGAATATTACATATATAAACATGGTTTAACATATCCGACAAAAAGACAAAATACATGTATATTAATCATAAAATATTTTTTTGAAATAATAATATCGTACATGAATCGTATTATGAATTAACAATATGTGTCTGTATCTAGGAATCGATTCTGCAACTTTGCGAAAGAAATTACAGTTCGTACGTAAAAAGATTGACAACTATTTAAAAAGTAACGAGTAAAAATCCCTATCTCTTCGAAGCAAGTGTTATTTTTAATTAAGTACACGTGATTCATGATTGTTTAGAACGAAATACAGTCAGTGCCATCGTGGTTGTACTTTATAATCCTGAGGGCGACAATATGACAGTGCGATAATGCGATGACGACAATGCGATAGTTTGATGGCGACAGTGAGACAATGCGATGGCAACAATGCGATAATGCGATGGCGACAATAACACTGTCGAATTGTTAAACTGTCGTCATTGCGCTATCGCACTGTCGCCATCGCACTATCGCATTGTCGTTATCGCATTGTCGAATTGTCGTCATCGCACTGTCGCATTGTCGCCCTCTGGATTATATAGTGTTTTACATGATTTATTTTTTTATTTTTTGTCAATAGATTTCTTCCTTTTTGATTTGCTTTTCTTTTCTTTTTTTATATTGAAAACGTCTAAAATTATAAATTAATAAAAGTGACATTTTATATCAAATGACAGGGGAATACTTATAGAGTTAACAAAACCATACACGGAAAATGCAATAAATTGTGTGAAACTTAAAAAAACGTCGAACGATATCAGATGAAAATGATGGTATGTTGATATTTAAAAGATGCAAAATATTTTCAGCAACAAAGAAGAAACAAAATAAAGAAAGAAATATATTGACAAAAGTAAAATTATATCCCCATATTCTATCATGTTAAACAATAATCCTGAGGGCGACAATACAACAGTGCGATAGTGCAATGACGACAATACGACAGTGCCATGACTACAAAATGATCGTACGATGGCGACAATACGAAAATGCTATCGCACTATCAGATGGCACTATCTTATTGTCGCCACTGCATTATCGCATTGTCGCCATCGCATTGTCGCATCGCATTATCGCACTGTCGCAATCGCATTATCGCATTGTCATCATCGCACTTTCGCACTGTCGCATTATCGTAACGTCGTCATCGTCAGATTAGCACTATCGTATTGTCGCCATCGCATTATCGCACTGTCGCCATCGCATTACATGCATTATCTCACTGTCGCCATCGCATTGTCGCCCTCACACTTTCGCACTGTCGCATTTGTCGCACTCTCGTCATTGCACTATTGCATTGTCAACATCGCACTGTCGTAATGTCGTCATCGCACTATCGCATTGTCGCCCTCCGGATTATAAAGTATTACCACGATTGTCCTTACGATATTTCGTAGTTTAGATAGACGTCATATTTGCATAAGGTTTTGAACTTACGTAAAGATATTTTCCGAAAATGATACCTAGATATCATTTATGTCCACCGGAAATAGCCCACCAAGCATCACAAACGAAAGCAAAAAAAGGTTCAAGTCTAGTTTTTTCACCCAAGGTTATGTTTCATCTTATTCCCCGTCATAACTTTTAACCAATTTTTCGAAACGAAACAATTCTGTGAAGCTAAATATGTCTCGTTTTAAAGCAGTATTTGACTTTTTCTGCAAGTTCAATACTTTTTGTTAAATTTAAGAAAACTGGGTGAAGTAGTTTAATGTACAGGATTAAGTAAAATGTGTACGTTGTCTAGCAGCAGTCACATATTTTGTCTTTTATATTATTTTAATTATTATTATTTTAATTTCGAAATGATCTCATTCAAATTTTAAATCTTGGAATATTTCACATTACGATTCCTGCTCCGAACATCGATCGTTATTCATGCAAAGGTCTATGCTCTGGTACGTTAGTTTATTTTTGCAGAAAATGGCTTTCATTTACCTACTACACTGGCAAACAGTTTTCCACCAAAACCCCGATCACAACAGTTCTAGACTCTGTACACAAGGCAATGCCGTTTTTCGCATTTGAAGGGAAAAAGCTCGAGTTGATGGATACCAGTCAAATACAAGTACAAGGAAGTCTATTTTTACATTCAGTAATAATTTTCAGTAAAACAAATGCGTTTTGAAAGTTATTTAGAGGTAAATATAAACATCGTTCGAAAATTTCAACTAAAATGCTAAATCTTATCGACAATTTAACGATTCATAAAATTTCTCATTTTGGAAAAATCAATCAGTTATAATTATAACCTTGGGTGAACTCGAGGTAAAGAATTTTACTTTCGTTTTCAATGTTTTGATGGGTTATTTCCGGTGACCGCTGTAAAACAGTGGATATAAGAGTTCATAAATCAGATCGTTATTTTGTTTCTCACATGATACGATATCAAAATGAAATCTTTGTTTTAACTTTGAACTTGATAACAGAAACATGATAATATAAATGGGACAATAGTACTGATAACTTTGTTGAGTACGTCGCATATTAATTTGTTGTTTGGAGAAAATGGAAGTTTCGGGACGTAAAGGGTCTTCAGATATTATAAGATCATGTCAGCCATGCAAAGGTGATGGTGATACTGTACAAGCAGAGGCTTATTGTGAAAACTGTAATGAGTTTATATGTCCATCATGTATCAAGGCACACCGGAAGTTGGCAGGGACAAAGAATCACGTGATCAAATCTAAAGATGAAATGCCGACAGTTCTGTCCATTCAAAGTGCTCCCTGCACTGAACTATGTGATGTTCATAAGAACGAAATAGTAAAGTTTTATTGTCAGGATCACGAAAGTGTTGGATGTGGAGATTGTATGGTACTTGAACATACTTCCTGCAAGGTTCAACTAGTTTCAGTCGTGTCCTGTAACTATGACGAAAGTGATGAACTTGTTCGGATCAAGCATAGAATTGATCACATTATGAAAAACCTGGATTCTTGTAAACAAGAAATAAAATGCAGTCGAATAACAGCGGGTGAGATAAAGATAACAATAGTGAAGGAAATCAAGACGTTTCGTAAAGAGATGGACAATTATCTTGACGGGGTAGAAAAATACCATATACAAGAAGTTGAAAAGATAAGTGCGAGCGATATCGCTAAACAGCAAAAAATTCAAGGTCGATGCGAGGCTTTAAACGATGAAATCAAACAGTTTCAAAATAAACAAGAACAGTGTAAAGACAATATCAATAACTTATTTGTTACATCAAAACAAATACTAAAGAAACTGCAAAGATGTCATGAAATAAATGAAGAAATTTCATCTAAAAGTCAAATTACCACTTTAAAATTTACTCCTTCTAAACAATTGAAGGATTTGAAAATGCAAAACATGTGCCTTGGAAACCTTGATAGACAAGTGAAGAAATTCTCGGGACGTTGCAGAAAAAGCATCATTGACATGAAAACATATTTTGTGAAGAAACTCTACATAAAGACAGAAGCAGGAAAAAAGAAAAAAACAGAAAAAGACTGTTGGATTACGGGAATGGCAATTATATCAGAAGATGAAATTATATTAGCAGACATAAATAATGTATCATTAAAAGTATTAAATCATAAAGAGGGTAAACTTTCATCAACATTGAAACTGGCGAGTTGGCCAACTGACGTCACTGCAATAAATTCCTCGTCTGCTGCAACAACTTTACCTTATGAGGGCAAAATCATGTTTATAAATACACAAAATGGATTGTCTGTAAGTCACAGTCTGCGAGTCAGGAAAGGATGTTGTGGAATAGATCATCACAACGGTATAATGGCAGTGACTTTTAGTAAACCTGCTGCTGTCCAGGTATTAGATATGGAAGGTCATATTCTCCATCAAGTCAGTGATACAAGCATATTGGCTGATCCATGTTATGTATCTCTGAGTAATGATAATGAGAGTATGTATGTGTCGGACTGGAAGAACAAGACCGTGTATGAATTTACACTGATAGGACATCTGAAAACTACAATTAAAAGTAAGGAGATGAAATGTCCATGTGCCCTTACATTCACCAACTGCGGAAATGTTGCTGTTTGTGATCCAGATATAAGTGACAAGATCGGAGTTATTGTACCTGGTACAAGAGAACTTTTACCTCTCTATGTACAAAATGTGCTCAATCCATTTGCTCTTCTCATTTGTGAAGACCAGGGGAAATTGTTTATCAGTGAACATTATAAATCAAAAGAATGCAACTACATTAAAGAATACGACTTAAAATAATGGAATTGCGTTCTGTTGAAACATTTTTATATCTTAGATTGTTTTCCTTATTTTGTGAACAGCTAAAGATGCATGTTGTTTCACAGAAAATTTGAAGTTCTTTTGCAGCAATCAGGTAGAAAAACTTAATATATCCAGAGCTTTACATTTATTGATTATTGTGAAATAATGAAATTAAGAATTGTAATTCGTGAAATAATGTGTAAGCAGCATGTGCCATCTGCATGTGCCAATGTGATTTTAACTTTTTGCACGGTCACAGTCACGTGGTATTTAACAATCAAGCAAGTGGTCCTGATAAAATGAGTTAAAAAAACAAACCACTTGAATACTTTGTATATATAATTACTGTAGACTCTATACAATGAACAAGAAGTGTTTTTTTTATTCTTTTATTCCAACATGAAAATAAACTTATAAATTTCCTGAAAAAAAAATCATTATACATGTAATTTTAACCCAAAAGATTTTTGTGCCACTGGGTGTCTATGATTTTCTTAATGTGTTACCACATTTTTATATATACATGTTTTATGTAGGTTTTGTGTATCTGACAATATGACAAGGTGACTGCTTTACACAATGTTTGCAGCAGCATGAATATATACTGTTAACTATGTTGAAACTTTTGTGTTATTCACTCTCCTATATTCTAAAATCGGTATTAAAATAAAATCTAATATAGTTTGCTATTGTCTTGACCGAAGCAAACAGTCCAGTGGTAAGGCTACCTTTTCGTGGGAAGGAAAGTCCAGTGATATCATGTATGACGTAATAAAGGGAAATGACATCATAACAGAAAAGAATGTCAAGTTAATTAGAATTTATAATTATTGATGTATCAGATATCTTCATCAGATTCCATTGTAACAGGTGATGAATAAACATCGCGTTAATAATGAGATAAAAGGGTTTAGTAACTAGTTATCATTTTTTTAAATCTTTAGGCACTGGATAAATTACATGATAGTTCCTATATCACTTCAACAAAACTAAAAAATCATGAAACTGTAAATAGTTTGTGTACGAGATAAGAAATAACCCAGAAAATGCAAACAATTATTTATAGTTGATTACACCCAATATGATGGGTAAACGTACACTATCAGTCATGTTTTCGTTTATTACGGTTTGTACATTAGTAGAAGGATAATACTCAAGTTTTCGTGCATTAAAGCTGCATGCCTCCAGATGAGCCAAAAATATTGAAGAAAAACAAACTCAAGAAAATGTTTTAAGATTTTAAGAAACGCAAAAATACATATACTCGTATGTAACATGTAAAGAATGACTGAATTACTGGTTCTGCAGTATTTATCGCCATATTTCTACATCATCATGCTTTTCATGGCTAGCACGACATCATTTAATACGGAAACTTCCGGGCCGTTCTGGTGGTGGTATTAATAGTTTTCACTCCGAATCACGGCAGTTACCCACATTGAATTTACCAGAGCAAAGCTCAGCCACCACACCGTTCCTGGACAAGCTGTCAAGCAGTGTACCAGAACTAGTTACCTTCGCTTTCTCAAGGAACTGAAACTTCTGTACGCCAGAGCAGAGATACAGTGCGAATGACCGTAGAAAGGATTTCATGATCAAGCACAACGAAAGTGACCTGCACCGTCCGGATATCGAACTCAGGTCGCCCGATTCACAGTCCCACAGTCTACCTATTGAGCTAACCTTAAACCTGGCCCTCATTTCAGTACGCTATTTTTATATGGCACCCTGAGTCACGTTAATTTCCTGCGTGCAGAGTTTGTATAGAAGAACCATGCGCAGTTGTTGTGCAAGAATCATTGATAGTAAATGGTTGCCTAATGTTTTAATAAAATTACAACAAAGTTACTCATTACGATAAATCATATCCCAATTAAATAACATTACAGCGAAAGGAAGTATATCTTTATTTTAATCCCAATAAAAATAACTATCAATTATTCAAAGATTAATATATGTACTTTAAATAATAGGATATATAAAATGTAGGAAAGGTACCTTTAAAAATATTTTATTACAAAGCAGTGCACATGGATCAATACGCGTT
Organism: Ruditapes philippinarum; assembly: GCF_026571515.1. Classification (NCBI taxonomy): domain Eukaryota; kingdom Metazoa; phylum Mollusca; class Bivalvia; order Venerida; family Veneridae; genus Ruditapes; species Ruditapes philippinarum. The sequence goes on along the minus strand of NW_026866944.1, from coordinate 43,443 downwards.
AAAGTTTAAGCAATATCCGATTTCACATTCATGTTTTGATCGATTTTTGAAAATCGTTTAGTCCCAATACGACCGCCACTGTTAAATCTTTAACACTTGTACACGATATAATAATATACAATACAGTGTATAACACTACGTGTGTATAATCAAAACTGTAATAAAAATACACATTTACATTAAACATTAATACTAGTATTGGTTTCTTAAACTGAACCATGAAAATAAAATGTATGCGCGTGTATGTATAATGTGGGTTTTAACTTTCGTTACATATTTTGAGTCGATACTGTTTAATCTTGGAGTAACGTAAACAAAAACCAGACTTCAAAATGGAGGTAGCTAATTCTAGATTCGACAGAAACAGGTTAGGCAGTATTAAATTTATTTTTATCTTTCAAAAGTTTGCAATGTACACAAATAAAACAAATCCGTATTATCAATTTTAATACAGTTTTAAGAATATCTGTTACTTTATTGAGGATTTGAAATACCCTGTAATCGTGACGTATCTAAAGGACGCTACCCGTGTCCCTCCATAGCAACCGAGTAAATACATGCGACTTTTTGTTAGTTAATGAACTGATGGAATATCGATCAATTACTGCTTATCAATAAATTATTCATCTATTTCACCTTGTACAAAATCCTGATCCACCATACATATTCGTTTGTAATACACTTGAATAAAGTCTCGCCGCTGCCATTAAATACGATAAAACTTTAATATAAAATCGCTTTTCATGTACCTTACACGGTTCGACTACATTCAAAAGATTTAATATTAAATGTTCGCCGTTTGGACTTAAACGGCATCTCATGTATAACATTAAACAATCCATTAAAAACGCTGGAGGGAAAAGCGCGGTTGCTCTCATAAGAAGTCGGTCATAATTTAGGAATAACATCAGAAATTAGTAAGTTATATTATCATTTATCTTTGAAATATTAATTCTTTCTTTTTACTAACACAATCTAAGACTAAGTTATGTACAATGTCGCAAAGGAAAACAAGTTAAAACCATTTGTGCGTTGTGACTGTGTATAAAACAACGCGTTAAAATTTGCTACACTATACGTATAGTGCGTACACAAATTGATTTGGAATTGATCGGTTTTCTATAGATTTAAAATAATCAGCTAAAATAAAGTATATCGTATCATACGAAATATAAACACGTACAATGTGTATACAAATATCACTTAGGAAGGTCTTTTGTTCTGTGTTTCAGTGTCTAATCTTCATACATTAAAGCAGCACACCTCCAGAAAGGACCAAAATATTTCAATTAATTAAAAATATGTACTAAGATTTTAAAAAAAGTAAAAAAGATTCAAATTTAAGTAATAATTAATAATTAACAAGTTATATTTTCATACATAAAACTGTACTTAAGGTCCCTCATACCAAATAGGAATAACATTTTTTTTTCATGTATATATTTTCAAAAAAGGTATTTCTTTTTAATTTAAAACAAGAGCTTTTGAATATATGAAATTGTACTCGTTTAAAATACCTTAAAAGTTTCTTGCTGTGGAAAGGTGTATACAATGTTGATTTGCCAATGGAAACCTTCAATATTCAATAAGTACATGTAATTGGTTTCTTTTGCACCACTTGTCAAAAATTGCAATGTTAATTAAGAAGATGCAGTTGGTATTTTTCATCCTTCCGACTAGTTCGGTGATTTCTGCCACATAGTTCGTAATCAGAGCTGCATTACTGGTACTGGTACTGCAGTACGTACTGCAGTGATTTTGCAAGTACTGGTACTGATACTTAATTACTTTCCCCAAAAAAGTACGGGTACTGCAGTACTGAGCTAAAATCTAGTACTGGTACTGGTTATGGTACTGCATAACTTGGCAAGTACTGGTACTGGTACTTAAGTACTACCCCTTTAAGAAACGGGATGCCCCTTTGATCGAAAATCTTTATAAATACTTTAGATCAAAAAAAGGTAAAGGGCCCTAACCTAACAAATTATGTAGCGAAAAATTCTTTTGAAAAATTTTACATTTAAATTTTAAAAAATTATTTTTGCTCATTTACTCCTTTTTGAACCCTTTTAAATAAAATTTTTACCCCCTGATGTTTTGAAAAAATTTTTTTACATATATTTTTATTTTTTTTTGATAGAAAAAGGGATGCTTTTGCCCCGAGAAGGGTCATTTCTCACTAAACTTTAACCCCGGGTTGGGCAATGTGCCCCGTTTTTTTAATTTTTGGTACCCAAAACGATAACTTAAAGCCCGAAAAAACCATTTGATACAACTTTTTCCCCCGGCATGTACCCAGACGGTTACCGGATTCCAACAGTGCTCACGTATGTACATGTATACATTGTAATTTTACTTGAAAAAACATTCTGTTTATTATCATACGATAAGAGCAGTTATTCAGACCGTTTTTACATATTCAGTATAATTTATAGAAATTAGGTAGCTCTTATATTTTTCATCACATCTGTTAAACGGATTTTAGCACATTTTTTCGCGATTTCTATATACATTTCACATCAGCAAATGAGGCATGTTTTGTATGACAAAATTTATATGTGTTTTGGGATTTAAATAACAATACGTGCTGTTGAGCGTTCAACAAGGATTACCTGTAATCTCTAATCTTCATTCATCATGTTGTATTTATTAGAATATCTAGTTTTATCAGTTTAATTTGATTTTTCTTCAATCCATAACAGCTTTATAAAAACTAGAAAATATCTACAAAATGTAAATTGGTAGGGGTTGGTTTTCCTCCTATTATTTCAATGCATAGTTGTAACAATTTTAAGATTCTATACTTAATGGTTAATGTTTTGTGGATTTTATTTATTCAGAAAAGATAACAAAGGTAACGTATTTAAGAAGACAACATTTGATGATGCTGTGGTTTGTATGATGGTTGGGAAAGAGACAGTTGTCCAGATGACGAAAATGCAAAAGATATTGATATACTTACTAATTACGATCAGATGCGTCCAGGATACTTATGTCTTCACGCAAAAAATCAATCGAGACCGACAAAAAGCGCCCCTGCAATCTCGCGAGAACGAACAAAAACAATGCTGCAATCTGAAGTAACTTCACGTGGTACTTCTTCGAGAACTTATTTGAGGAAACAAAATCAAATACACGAAGAGTCACAGATAGCAGAAGATAACGAATCACTTACCCACGGACAATTTCAGCTACACCCATCATGAAAACACGACGGAAAAAACTGCCAGACAACGTTGAATATGCACTTGCTCTGAAGCATCCATCTTGGCCGGAGGTTGCATCAGAGTGGGGAACACGTGGTCGAAATTTTGGATGGCCTGGGAAAAGAATCGAAAACAAGATCCAGTCGTCTGGATGTCACGTGACACCCGGGGCACATCCGAAAAGCGAAGACCCGGATGTAGAATGGGAGTTTACGTTTTTTTGAAGCGGAACGGACTCTTGATAAAGAAGCAATATCTTCGGTTCAGCGTCAGTGCTTTATTGTGTTCTGCCTGTTATGTATGGAATGTATAGAAAAGAAGGCTATTTCTTTTGCGTCAACTGAAATCAGTACTTTATTTTACCTGTGAAACAACTGATCCTCAAAGTGTGGAGAACAAACAAGGCTGTATGTGTAAACAAACTTTTAGACACTTTATTAGATGGAGTTCGGAATGCTAATCTACCGGACTACTTCGTTCCTAAAAATAACACAATAAGTCATTTAGAAAAGGAACAGATTAATGCAGTTAGATTCTGATATTTCTGCTGTGCGAAACAACACCGCACAGTTTCTGTTGAACCTCACTGACTCGTGTGCCTTTGTTAACATTTTCCCTTTCTATTGTAATGTTAATGAACTTTTTAAACCGTTCATATTAAAACGCAGAGGAGTTTTCCAAAAAGCAGGAAATAGAAAAAGCCGTAAGAGCGCTGCTCACGGTCACAGACGAATTATGTAGCAGCTTTTACCTGGACGCTGGCTTTGAGACATACGAGGAGTCTTATGAAGAAATCCACATCTACGTGCAATCATTAATTGCTCATGGAGTCTCGGGCTTTGAAGAGGCAATTGAGTATTTCATCAAACCACTTCAAGGAGACTCTGAAGCTCAGAAACACCTCCAGTATCTGCCTCAGCTACTGAGTCAAAAGAATATCTCACTAAGTGAAAAATTTGCCTCCATTTGAGATTTGGCGCCCGATTAGAATGTGTCGTCTGTTGATACAAAAATTTGCAAACGACAAAGAAGGATCTCATTTGTATGACCATCTGGGTTGTATGTATCACTCTGCATCAAAGGTGTTCGAAGATCAGCGGCAAGACACGCTGAAGAAAGCTGACGCTGCATTTAAGGATGCGATCGGTAAACAGGATTGTGGGATAGGTACATATGTTGATTATGGCCGCTTTCTATGCAAAACAAAGAAATACGAAGACAGCCTACCGTTGCTTAGAAAAGTAGTTCTAAAGGAATTAAAGAAACCTGAAAGTGTCAATTTCTATGGTTGCATGGAATCTCTCGTTGCAGACGAATACATCCAAAGGGAAATAGAAGCCACAGATGGTCTTGAAATATTGTCTTGTGCATATGCTCTGTATCTTACGTGCGAATGTTATATGAAGCTGAAGAAAAAGAACGATTTGATGAAATGCTTAGAACAGTACAGCGACTTCTGTAAACAGACCAAAGATCCTCAGTCCATAGCGTTGCTAGGATATACTCGGATGAAACTGCATCAGTTCAAAAAGGCAGCAGCGTGTTTTAAACAAGTGCAATACCTGCAGCCGGAGAATAAACTTGTCAAAGCAAATATCACGGCTTGTGAAAAACACGAAGCGCGGGATGTTCCCGACGATCAGTTGAACATAGAAAAGAAACTTACAAAATTAAGTCTATGGAAATAAGCTTTTACATAGAGCTTTTATAACTTTTTGCTACTATGTAGCATGTATTTATTCTTTACCTGCAGAAATGAATATGCCTGCTTTGAGTGGAACCAGCTTGATGGACTTCAATATCAAAAACAAATTGAGCTATAGTATAGAGCCTTGTCAGACGGGTGACAAAAGTTGATCACTTCCGGTTACAGCAGGTTGAGAGCAAAATTTTATGATCCTCTCAATTTTTGAATGTGTTCCTTTAAAAACAGATAAACGCAATATTTGATGATTATTACGCAGAATTAACTTTCCGTTTTTAGAAAACATGTTTTACAACTAAGGATTTTTAGAAACGTTTATAACGATATGTTTTTTTTAGCAGAATGTTTAAGCTGGTCCTTTGTTTTCACCGTCATAATCATGTCGTTGTTTTCAAAAGTTTTTTACAAATATAAACACAAACAACATCTCGTAAATGTTTCAAAATAATAATTTCAATACATTTTCACATTTTCATGTACAGAATGTTGAGTTCTGCTTAAACATGATTTAAAGGCGGCGGATGGTAGCTTGCATAAATCGGAATACCCCGTCGACTATTCATAATCATCTTGGATTAAATACGAAAATAGAAAGTATTTTTACATCTGATTTCATATGTAAACAAAAACTATGGAGGCTGACTTGGTACACTGCGCGTTGCGTTGTCTAAAACGACAACACAACCTATATCGTTATTGCCTTTTTCATCTTGTCGCTAGCGAAACTTGCCAAACGGTGCGTTGCCGCGATGTCGCCCTGTCGTTTGGCTTATACATATATACAGATAGCAAATCCTTTAATTTGAACCGTTTCACAATGTCTTGTCGCTAGTGAAACATGCCAAACGGCGCGTTGTTGCACTGTCGTTTTATCGTCATGTCGCTAGCGAAGCACTTAAAACGGCGTGTTGTCGCGGAGGTCGTCCTGTGTTTGACTTATACATATAAGCCAATCCTTTCTATTTGATCCGAGCGACAATGTGACATCGCACAACACACCGCACGGCAACGCGCCTTTTGGCGTATATCATTAGCGACAGGACGACAAGACGAAAGTCCGACAACGCGCTGTTTGGCGCTTTGTCGTGCTGTCGCTATAAACAACACGACGCACAAAAATGTATCAAATCAGCCACCATAGAGAAAGTATTTTTACCTCTGATTTCATATGTAAACGAAAACTATAGAGGCTGATTCGGTAAACATTGCGCGTTTGCGTTGTCGTTATTGGCTTTTCGTCCTGTCATCTTGTCGCTAGCGAAACGCGCCAAATGGCGTGTTGTCGTCTTGTCGTCCTATCGCTAGCAAAGCACGCCAAACGGCGCTTTGTTTAGCTACGCTTTGTCGTAATGTCGCTCTGTCGTTTAGCTTATATATATATATATATATATATATATATATATATATATATATATATATATATATATATATATATATATATATATATATATATATATACAAATAGCAAGTCCTTCAATTTGAGCCGAGCGACAATATGACATTGCGATAACATGCCGCACGACAAAGCGCCCGTTTTGCGCGCATCGTTAGCGGCAGGACGAAAGATCCAACAATGCGCTGTTTGGCGCTTTGTCGTGCTATTGCTAGCAACAACACGACACACAAATGTGTTCCAAATCAGCAACCATGGAAAAACAGAGGGTGTAATCTTTGTATATATTTTGTAATAAGTAATGTATGAATGTAATTATTTTGACATCCAAAGAAGAATAAAGTCAATTTTGGTAAAATTTATGATAGAATAAATGTGATTGAGAATCAGAATTAATTTAAGACCACATTAAATTAATTAATTTATAACCACAACAACATATATATGTTTGTATCGTTTCTAAGAAAAAAGACATAGCATTGAATAAATTATGTTGCTTTTTACTTAATTGAAGTGGACTTTGTACATGTTCCAAAATTTTACATGCTATTTTTGTTTGACGTTTAGTTTTAGGGTAGGTTAGACTTTTGTGTTCGACTCCTTATCCGAAGATTGACGATGAGGTCAGAAAAAGTTGCGATTGCGTTTGCATTTACCACTGACGTTCTTGTAAAGGCTTAATTTAACGCAAGCATGGACTATCTATAGTTCGGGACAATTTTTGGCGACATTTGAAGTTATCATTTGGTAATAGTCTGCATATACATGTATATACATGTATATAGACAGAAATAGAGAAAATAAGAATCCCTAAACGACAAAATTTGAAAAAGTCTTCCCAAAACCAGCCAATCATATTTCATATGCATGCGCATGCCTCCTTCAGATTCAGATTTATAAATGATAGCCGATAAATTTAGGATTCAAACGATATATGAAGTTGAGAATGATATATAATCAAAATGGAGAAAAAAAAGTATGTTATAGAGAGTTATCATAATTTATAAACTGCTTATAGCAAGTCTAAAGTTACTTTAAAGTTATAGGTATTGTGAGAAAAACAAATATGTACCCAAACGCAAAAACGTTACACGCCAATGTTCTTAGCAAAAGACAATTACATGTTTTGTATTGTTACAAAAAGAAACATGTACTTTTATTACATGCTTTTCGGTGTTTATAGAAATATATCAGTGATATAAAAACTGGTAATTCACTGTTTGAAACAGTGAAATTACCACTTTGATAATTTCACTGTTTTTGAATTTAAGCCCCTTACGTTGTTTCAGTGAAATACCAGCGTGCACAGAAACTGGGTACCAACTTAATGACGTGACGTCGTAAATGACGTCACGTTGTATTATTATTTGGCGCGCTTTTCATTCAGTATTAGGTTTAATATGTCTTTTTAAAACGTTTCTTTGCATATAATAAAAAAGAAAAATTTGTTTAGTTTAGTGTAAGATCGAAATATATTTCACCTTGTGAACACCAAAAGTTCATATTTCACTCGTGGCTGCGCCACTCGTGAAATATACCTTTTGGTGCTCACTCGATGAAATATATATTCCGATCTTACACTGAACTAAACAAATATCCTCTATATATTTGGATCTCATTGATGGATTTTACTAGAAAGAAACACGCTCTCCAATGGAACATGGCAAAAATTCACGCTATTAAAATCAAGATGATAACCATATTGCTACTTCATGAAATTTCAATATAAGATGATAGTTTTGTTTATTATTATACACAAATTTTTATTTTCAAAACAATATTTATACATATTATGCATCTACCTTATTTCCGTTATTTCTATCAAGTCACACAGTAAACTAGGGGCGTCACGGTTAGAATTAAACGTTAAAACGGACCGTACCAATTTAAAACCTTAAATCTCTCAACATGAACTTTGTTTCTTTATGCCAAAAAAAAATGGCATTTTGATTTTTGTAATTTGTTGTACTCAAAATGGTTTACAATACATATCTGAATATGGTGTAATATTTTCCGTCAGGTCGTATCGTACTCGATCGGATCGGGAAAAATACATTGTTGAACGAAACAAATTGTCAACAAATCTTATTATAAAAAACTAAGGTAATATATAAAGTCGTTTTGTAACTGTTTCGTCTCATTGTCAAAAATAAACTCGGTTACCGGTTATTAAATTTTATATAATCGTTTGTTGTTGTTGGTTTTTTTTTTTTTTTGGTTTTTTTTTTGTTTGTTTTTTTTTTTTTTTAATCGATCGTATCCGTTTAAACGGATTTAACATGACACCCATAAGTAAAACTGTAATGAAATCATATACATGTGACAAAGAGCGTAACTGCTCTCCAGTTATTTCCTTAATTCAGTCCGCGATCAAGTTTTAACGACTGTTCCATTCAAGCGATTAGTTTCTTGGTAAACATGAGGTTTGATTATTCTGTTTTTTCTCTTCAAAAAAACCAAACAAAAAATCGTAAAAAAAATGTCTTGATAATTACGTATACAATACATTCATTTATGAATAACTTATAGCTTGAAAAATATAACGGAAGTGGTTCCGTTGCAATAGATTCTTTCGGAAAAATCGGTTTATTCCAAAAATAGTCTTTTCTATTTTTTTCTTATTTATTAGTGCCGGTTAGCTTATACGTTTGTTTTGTTTTTGTGTCATTTTCTCAAATTCAAATCAACCAATCAAAATTTGCGTAACTATTTTTATCAATCTTGATTATGTCATTTCGGTATTTTTATTTTGGCAGTAGGAACAATCACTGTGTCTAAAGCAGCAACGAAGCTTGAAGATACTGAACGATAGGGAACGACACCATATTAGACGCCGAATATCACGGCCAGAAAGTAAACAGTTATGCACGCCCGATAGCCAGTTATTCGCACCATTTTGTCGGCTGTAATTAGACGCTGCATGCGCTGCTTGCCCCAAGATCACCGCGGCGCAAAGTGCCGTCACGTGACTGGAAATGAAACCAAAAAGATGAAACCCCTATAATGGTTTCAGATCATAATCAGAACGAATAAACCACTCGCCGCTCTGCATTCCCGCTAACATACCCTCCAGTTTATCAAGTTTTTAAATTTACATAAATTCTAATAAGGAAGAAACAATTGATGACCTATTTGTCTTGGAAGAAAATTTTTGCGAACTCTTATTCAATTCTGTTTAGATAATCGTTAAAAAAAAAAAAATTTTAAAATGAGAAAATAACATAAAACCTCAGGATGCTTTTTCATATATGGCTATTCAAGCCCTGTAGGCCAGAAACAGCACTCAGACAAAAGCGATTTTTCCAAGCTTGTGTCGGTAATCGATGATGGTGTGGGCTGCATGCCATGGTTGCCCCCACCAATTGAGCAACCTGGGAAGAAAAGGGTTGGAGAATTCATGGATAGTTGTCTGTAATATAAAAAATTAAACATTGAATTTATTGTATGATTATAACATTTAAAAAAGAAAGCAAATTTTGGATTTAACTAATAAAAGGGATGTTTTAGGGCCGGTGTTGTGTTTTTTTAGGAGCAGAGGGTGATTTATTAACTACATGTTAACCATAAATTATCCCTAGATCTTTAAGTAAATATCAAAACTTTCTTGCTACTATCACGATAAGCATATACCTGTATTCACCTTGTACAAGCCTGTAGCATATATTGCTAAAGATAAAGTTGAAAATGATAGAAAAAAAAGTATTAGGAAAAAAAAACCATCATCATTTTGCCATCATTATTTATTATAATTAATTAATAATTTTTATTCATTCAATTATAATCATTATAGTCGTTGTCGTCGTCATCATCATCGTCAATCATTATTATCACTAATCATGACACATAAGATACTAATCATCATCATCATTAATCTGAATCATCAATTATAGATAATTGATAATCAATCAATCATCGCCATCATAAATCAGTTATCGTCATCAGTTTGTATTATTACTATTATCATCATCATCATTCATCATCAATCATTATTATTACAGATTTTAATTTAAAATAGCTAAAGCATACCACTATGTTATGTTGGACTTGATGCTGACCAACGAAATATCCGGATTGTGAAGCGTAGCCCGGTTGTTGTGGCTGTGAAAATCCATAATTTGTCTGCCCACCAGCTGCCACTGGATTCGTCATTTGGTGCTGTTCAAACCCAACTCCAGGGGGCGTGTAGGCGGGAGGTTGCTCTGTAAACAGTAAAATTATTGAGGTTATGGTGACATATATTTTATGTTGACATTCTCTTAGTTTTACATATATTTTCTTTTAGTTGACATACATTTTCCTTAGATGACATTTTCCTTAGTGACATTTTTCTTTAGTTGATATATATTTTCCTTGGTTGACATATATGTTCATTAGTTGACATATATTTTCCTTAGGTGATACATATTTTCCTTAGTTGACATATATTTCCTTATTTGACAGATATTTTTCTTAGTTGACATATATTTTCTTAGTTGACACATATATTTTCCTTAGTTAAATAGAACATTATTGAAATTAGATATGTTGCATAGATTGAGTAAAACATAGACAAATTAAGATACAACAGATATGCTGCGGCTGATGATGATGATGATGATTATATAGATGGGATAAAATGCAGCATTTATAACCTTATTCCTAAAAAGAGGTTTTCCTTTCTTTTGTTTCCACAACTTTTTATTTTTTTGTGTGTAGGGGGTAAAAAAAAAGTAAACCTCCCAGGGGGAACCCCTTTAAACCCGGAAAATTTTTACGGGGTTTAAAACCCCCGCTTTTTTTACGGAGTTTGTAAAAAGGTTAAAATTGACATTTTTCCTTGTAAAAAAAGGCATTTTTTTCGTTCGACTTACTAAGTTTCAGACATATGTCTTATCTATTGCTGATAGTACATGAAAATTTAGACCTTGTGTTATTGTGTTTAAACATCTATATACAGATAAATAATCAAAGCAGTACTCGTGTTCGAACACCTTATCGATGTTTCTTGTATGTTTAATGTCTCCGAATAATTAAAATGTCGTTAAAGAGAGAGAATAGAGGCAAATGTTTTTATTTATTGTAATGAAATAATTCGACCATATAACATATTCATGAGTGAAAAACACGTACCTTTGTCTGTCATATTTTCCGTTTATGTGTTTGTTTGTTTCAAAATGGTCGCAATCTGTGACACGTTATCAAAACTGCAACTTGTAGTTATCTTTTATGGGTGACCTAGTCATATGATGAGCACGATAAAAACGTTTAACAATCCAACATTTGTATTGATATCATATCTCAATGATGTTCGGGTTGAACGGCTGCGAAGGAAAGTGAGATTGGGAAAGTACGGTGTTTCGTAACGGCCATCGCAATGAAAAACTAATCGGGGACGGTTAGTACGCACAAGTACGAAAAGGAAAAACTGGAAATTATGAAGACAAAAACGCGAAAGTGCGATGACGAAACTACGATCAATAAGACGAAAGACAAGATGATAAACTCGCGAAAATTGAAAGTCGATAACGTTTTAGTCATTTCTGAGCATATTCGCTATTACTTTCGTATATTCGTATACTCGCCTTCCGGTATACATGTACAAAAATGTCGAAAAAAAAGAAATGGACGCAAAAACAAAAAACAAGAAGATAAGGAGACGAAAACGCGGAAACACGAATTCACGAAAGTATTAGGACGAAAATGCAAAACAGTTTGACTTTCAATTTTCGTAATTTAATGTTTTCGCCATAGATTCTTTTCACCTTCCTTATCGTACTGTCGCGTGTTCGTCATCGCGTACGTTTCGTGTTTTCGTGATTTCGTCTTTGTACTGTCACGTCGGACCACCGTAGGGTTGCTGTGCGTCCACTAATGTAAACTGAATAGCTTATATATCTTTGTATGATTGAAATTGAACCATATGTCTGAAGTGTATGGAGCATCACATTGTATCCAACAAATGCTCTAATAATTTCATTGTCCCTCCAGTAATTCTAAACATGTTTGAAAGATATTATCCGTCTTTTTGTGTACAAACCTATCAATATTTTTTTAACAAAACTTCCTTTAATACATAATACAAAAATTCATATGATGAAATAAATGCCGTGGAATAATTTATCTTCTTTTCCTGTATTATGATTTTAGAAATAAATAAATATATTGACCTCTTTGCTTATTATAATGTTTTGTCTAATCTTTAACAGATGAATAAACTGTCATCCTCTTAGCATGCGAATATAAATTTAAAAAAAATACCATTTTCATCATAGGTTATTTACCGTTTAAATTCTACCTATTTCTGTAAAACATTTTGTCGTAAGTTATTAGCAGGTGTATTATTTATGAGTTGAGTCGTTGAACGTTACTTCTTTCTGGTTTACCAGAAGGTGTAACAAAATAACACATAAAAATAATTCATAAGCAATGTTGTTCCTTTACTTAAAATTGCGTGATATGGTGGAATAAGTAAGAATGTCGTCATAACGATTATTCCCCTGGTTTTGGTATACAAAAAAACCTCTGCATAGCCACCATCTGTACAGCAAACATTTTCATACAATAAAAGTATCATTTTTTTCTAAGATAAAACTTTACAATATATTTAACCTCTGTGAAGCAACACCTTTGAGCAGCAACCAAATTTTGTATCTTGTCTCTCAAATATATTTGTTTCTACAGAGGTTGTACCGCCGTTATCATTGTACACACAAAAAAACAACACAGTTATTTTAAATTGATTTATATTTATATACATTTGAGAGATACATACAATACACTGAGAGGTTCCCAATATCTATGAGCGAAACAGAACTGTCTCTACCTATAATTACAGAATCCAATATCATTCAACATATCTAAACAGAGAACCAAGAAAAACACTTAATGTTAATGAAAAACATGAGTTATTATCCAGTGAACATAATGACCGCTCATAAGAGATGTAGTTGTTACAGCAAACGAAAGCCGAGCCATTACCATCTTTCATATAAGTCCATATAAGTTCGTCTGCTCTTGGATGGTGTTTCTTTTCATGTTCAACTTCGTGTCGTAAAAGTTTACTTTAGGGCATATTTCACCACGTGCGCGGTGAAACGGGTCGACATTTGTTTTTATACTCCACTTCTAAAAACCGCCTTCAGTGTGTAAGACGATAATCTCTTGCATCGTCCCAAGAGGCCGTAAAATCTACCAGTTTTTCATTAACTGGCAAATTCAAAAATCAAAGGAAGTTTTGTCTCGGCTGCCATGAATTTTGACCATATGTCTTCAATCTTGCATCGATGTGTCGGAGTAAAAACAAATACTATATAAATTTCCTGCAATAAGATGTCTGTGCTGCCCTTTTCAACAAACATGTACAGTTGACATAACCTGCATTTTTTGAAACCGAGCTTTGTTTGAACGTGTATGTAATGGTTCCTTAGTCAGTCTCTATCAATTCCCTTTGCCTTAAATCCTCTTTTGGTACCAGTTTTATGGCGAGTTTATATCCTATATCATAATCAAGAAAGGTACGCATTTCCCTTCAAAAGGAAGCGAACTCTGAAAGCAATGTAATGCCCGGCATTTATCCTGAAAAAAAACAAGAAGAAACAAAAATTTTCTCTGAATTGCAAAAGATCATCGGCCGCGGAGTCAAACCCGTTTGCTGGTATTTGTCCGGCAAATACGGCAAGTAGCCCTTAACTTTACCGGAAGTGAAGACCAAAATTTGAACAAACGTCAGACGGATAACCGCTCCGCCCCCTTACGAGGTAGTGAAAAACAAAATCGTGGACAAACATGACGCATCTTCTCACTTCCCTCGTTACGTGTACATCGTTAAGAAAGCACATGCCATCAGCGGAAGATTTGAAGAACACCTTGCTGCGGCGAAGATAACCTAAACTGTTTACTGCGGAACAACTGCCGAGTACTGACTAACGCCGAGGGAATGGACCTAAAAAGTAGGCAGGGACGACGAGGAAAGTGTGGTAGGTAGCCTTAAGCACAGAGAGTGACGGGTCTGAAAAGGCAGACTCTTTGCTGGCTATAACAGTCCTTTTCAGGGCTACCTCCTTATTTATATCGACTCAGGTTACTGTACATTTATGTTCTCATTGGCCACCGAATAATGACCTTACTCCCGGCTAAAATCCGTTGTAATTGCATTGAGTTAAATTGCTTCAAAATTAACCCTTTAAGGATGTGACTGGTGACTTGTCCGGTGTCCGTAATCGACTAATCGACAGCGAACGTTGCTTTTTGTGTCCTTGAGTGGTCTCTTAATTAGCATAGACTAAAGACAAAAAAACATTACGCCTTTACTTCACGATATGATTCTTGGAGAAGAACTAGCGGGGAAATGGTCAAAAATCATATCAAAAAGCAATAAAAATTAATGTACAAGACAATACGATGATATTTTTTTAAATGCGTTGATCGCCACCATACAAAAATGTGTTAACCGCCGTAATAATGACCTTTATAACGTAAAGTTCTATATTGAAGAAATCCTACGGTCGAACCAGAAAGACACTCGGTTGGGGCACGAGGAGTGTTCAAATGCGAATGCATCAAGAAAGTTATCTTGTTTTATATTGCGAACACGAGGAAACGAAGGTTATCGGGTAAATACACCTGTTAGCTTTACATTGATACAACATTCATTTAAAAATCTGTTCAATTTAGCCTGTTTGTAGCTCGCCATATATTGACTACTCATATACTGTAATAACGAAAATATTTGGAAGAAGATCAGAGAATTCATTGCAATAGGTCTTTATATAAAGAATCATTGTCTCCTTGGCATAGGATGTTAAACATTTTGATGAAATCTGTTCTGTAAATAGACAAAATGAAATATCTTTTTTTCATCAGTTATTCGTTGTTACATAAATTCAAACGTTAGTTTAAATTTCGACTGAAAGCTGCACTCCATGCCTTCGTCCGGCCTAAAATAGAGCAACTCTTTCCCAGGATGGTTAATACGAGTATAGTGAAAGGAATAGTTAATACCGATACACTACTAGGAAAATAACTAAGAACCATCGGCATAACATTAGCAGCTTAAAAACCATTTTCAAACATGATTTTGAAAATGAGACAGATCGGTTACTGAAATGGTTTTCGCATTTACTGACAAATGAGCAGGGAAAAGCTCGCGTACAATTCGCCGAGTTGTTGCTTTAAACAGTTATACAAATAACAATGCAAGGTATTTTGCAAACGTTCCTGTTGACAAAGCATTGGTTTAATTTTTATGAGCCAAAAACGAAGACACAAAAACAAGATATTGGTTAAAAAAAGTGGCAAAAGACCATAAATTGCAAATAAAAGAGAAACATCAGTTTTAAGAAGATAATGTGTATAACTCATTCCCACATTTCAGTTGCCGTCATGAAGGCAAAATGTAAATAAACAATTTACGAACTTAACAAATTCTTTCGAAAACCGAAGACCCCCCAGAAGATTTGGCCAATGTCAGATCGCTGCATGACAACGCGACATCGCACAAGGCGTCTATATTGCAGGACTTCTGACGCAGAAAAAAATCGTTTTGCTCCTCCATCCTCCGTATTCATTTGGCATGCCCCTTTAGCATTTTCCAAAGTTAAAAAAACATACCATTCAGGTCAAAAATTTGTTCAGCATAAACACCAAAGTTCTGCAATATTCCAGTATCTTTATAGTAATAGCAATAAAAAAAGACGCTGAAAATGCCTTAAAGATTGGATCTGTCTGAAGCTTTATGTTTCCATTTGAGGTAAATGCTATGAGGGAATAGAATAAAAGAAATACAGCAAAACCTCTGATGAATCAAGTTTTACTTGCTTGGATGCATTCATATTTAAAAAATCGTCATAAACCTGCGTTTAAACGTTTCTGAAACCACTTTCTGAGTGTACAATAAACAATTAATCAAATAATTAGACGGTTGATGTTGTTTTTACAAATAAAGGTTTAAAAGATGTTGCTTTATATAGAGGTTAAAATCACACTTTACAAAGAATGTGTCCAAGTATCTCCCCATTCTTACATCGCCTTTGTTTTTCCTTCGGCATTATCTTGATTGAATAGTTTTGTCAATATTCAACAAGGGTATACAGGGAAGGATCGGATTCCTTCCTGGATTCCTTCCTATTTTGGTTCAAGCAGTAACCAACTGATCCTAGAAGAAAGCATTGCACAGAGAGCAATATAAAATTGATTATACGCATGGCCCCAAATTCGTTTGCATATAAAGTAACCGGTTGTCTTGAAAAGAAAAAGGTTTTAAAACTTTATGCGTTTTTTATAAGTGAAAGAAAATATGAAAAGGTACGTCATTATAAACAATGCTTGAATACCAAATGATTTCTCTCTAATTGAAATGCCCAATCCATTCACAAATTGAGTTATCGAGAGTCAACTGTATGTCAAAAATACATTCTGGAGTTTGCTTAGTGTTAATTGTGCCTGCCTCTAAGTTCAGGAAGCACGTGTGTTCAATCAGACCCTATGCTGGGGCACAACCATGTTTCTAATATAGTACAAGTATTGGTTCAACAAGTTCAAATGGCCCGGATTCAACCTTGAATTCAATATCAAATATAAATTATATCATACCATGGCTTAGTCCATGTTAAATTAATCTTAAGGCTAAAGAATCTCTATAAACTGTGATGTCATTATTTGAGAAAATACAAATATGGGTCCGTAATCGTTAATTGTATTGGTTGTAAAGCTTGTATTATTTAGATTATTGAACTCCAATACCAGATAGGAAAAATATGCAAAGTTTAGTACCTGTTTGATTGAGACAGAAGTTGTTTAATTCGCTATCAAAGGTTTCCCATTCGACCCGTTATGTTACACTGCTTTATGACAGTTGAATCTTCAAAACAAAAAACTTTCCAAAAGTCAATATTGGTTCGGCGACTAAACTGTATAAGGCAGTTTGAGAGTATTTTTGTGGATACAGTATCAATGTCAAGGGTCTCTTGTTGCAGAACTTGTCGACAACTTTGGGGGTGAGAGTTTGTGTATAGTTATCTCCCAGGCGAAAGTCCTTCGTTCATCATGGCAGTAAACTGCAGAATTTGTTCTTGTAAATCACTGCCCCGTCATGAGAAGAAACCGGACGAATGTCTATAATTGTTTCAGGTTTAAAGTTTCACACTTGGCCTTCATAGTCATATCATGATAATATTTTTGGACATTTTTGTTCTAGTGTAATACGAAAGAAACTTTACACTTACATGGGTTTGTTTGGTACAAAAGCAGAAGGAAACACATTCTTGTTGTATACTAATGTCCGCATCCAAGCGTCTGTCTTTATCCCGGCAACATGTACCCTTCTCTACACATATCTCGTCACACTCACATGGTGTGCACAGCAAGTATCTTTTTCTAGCACATGTTTTGTTATGTTTGTTACGCACGCTTGCTCAAATCCGCAAAATCTCGCTTCCAACGTCGCGGCGTTCATGATATGCAATAAGTATGCACAAAATTATACAACGGCTCTCGTTTATGATAAAACATCTCTGCTGCAAAACCAGGCAAAGTCAGTCCTGCAAACATGGCAACAAACATTTTATAATGATGTCGAAAATCACACGCGGAGGTGTTCAATTGGTTGCTTAGTAACACATTGATTGCGTCATGGCGAAGACACCATGTGTATTTTATTTATAGTCTGTATTGTGCAAAGAGTTAGTAATAATCAAAATGCTGTTAATTTTTGTTTTAATTCTTGTGAAATTGCTTGTTTTAGTTTGAAGCAATTTGAATGGAAATATTTGTAAACGACGAAAAGCATATCATAAATCTCATACAATTTTCCATGTAAATCTTTGTTTTGCAAATAGCGACCATAAAGTGAAAAAGACCTAAAATGAATTAAGCGCTCAAGAAATTCTAACTGATTGAATTTCGTAATCGTTTTATTCTTGATTAATTATGCTTTATAAAGTTTTCATAAAGATATTAGTTTTAAATCTCTCATGGTTTTTAACGTGTATGGACAAATAAATCTTTGATGAAACTAATATTATAGAGGAACGTGTATAGTTAAAATTTCTTATACATGTTACATAGTGTCACATCATTCATATTGTCGTTGAATACTAAATATGGACATTTACTTTTATTAATATTTTTGGATGATTCAAGTATTGGAGAGGAAATGGGAAGGGGTATAAACTGGGTTGGGAATGTGATTTGTGTTAGATTTAAGCAGTTTACCTCTGTGGGAACATCCATTACACAAAGGTAATTACACTATTATTACATAAGAACCCATTTCTGTTGGGATTTTTATACAGTCTTCATCGAGATATTCTTTCCGTCGTGGGTTTTGGTGTGCCCACAATATGCAATGCGTATGAAGTAAATGTCACTAAACGAAGTCCATATACAGAGTTTTCACATAATCTTATTACCAAAC
The DNA here is from genome assembly GCF_026571515.1 of Ruditapes philippinarum. NCBI lineage: Eukaryota > Metazoa > Mollusca > Bivalvia > Venerida > Veneridae > Ruditapes > Ruditapes philippinarum. The sequence continues at coordinate 24,748 of NW_026866944.1, read as the reverse complement.
GATGCTTGACATTCAAACAAACACTTAATTGGTGGTAAGATTTTGTGTTCGAGTAGTGTTCAGTGAGTGATATTCGTCGAGTTGAAAATCTTTTGTAAATAATTTATTTCTAATATGGTGGGATAATTGGTAAGTGGGTGAAATGCACGGTGTTAGCAACGATCGATGTTTTAAGACTATAAATATTCAACGATGTTTATAAAGTCAGTCATAAGTGCTTAGAGGGTAATATTTCAAACAACAAAATTGTAAGCTTTAGTGTGGGATATAGTAAATCTAATCTTCAACGAGTAATAATAGTAAAGTAGTACACATACAGTAAGTTTACAATTAAGCATTGTGAAATAAAGAATAGTCGCTGTATAAAAACTGATAAGTATGGTACGTGGCCGGTTGTGGCCATTTCAAATCCACTAAACATGTTGGCGTTTTATCATAAAATGTAGCGGGAAACTAAAAAACCGCGAGATTTCCACCCGAAGTTGTACAAAATGTCGCAGAGAACGTATAAACCTCGATGATTTATAGCAATTGTTGGAAAAAGAAAGGAACATTTTGATTCTAGCGACCAGTAGCGTCCATGGTTTGACTCTCCGAGTCACAAAAAGAAATCTGCAACATTGTTGCAAGTGTAGAAATTCTACAGAAAAGTCGAGTTCCTCAACAACGGTCTCAAAATATATCGGCGAGTAATAGCAATTTTCAGCCGCGATTTTTTAAAAGAAACCGCGACGTTTTAAAAAAGATATTTCCCGGCACAAAAAGTCAAGGTTCTATGCGCAAATTCGAAGTTTTACTAGGTATGCATCAAAACAAAATATCGCGGATTATAATGGTCGCAATCGGCTATTTAGATAAGGCATATGATTGCATGGCTTAGTCTACTACTAGTATGAAGACAGACAGTCGCGGTTTCCTTCGTAAAACTTTACTTTTTACGGCAGCTTTGTGATAGAAAAACTCGAGAGTCTTTATAAGCCAACTCGTGCGATAGATTCAAAATTGAACTTATGCTCATTCAATGTCCTATAAATCACATACCCAAAATGAAGACCTTTTAATTAAAGTGAAAAAGAGTAATTTTTCATTGACGCGCCAATAGTATAACGCTAACATTTAGCGCGTCTTTACACTAGAGTATTTTTGTATAACGCTAATGATGTCACGTCAAAATATATGCACGGTAAAACTTCTCTCGGCTTTAAAATGGACGCTACCGGCCACCATAGATAAGACGAAAAACGTTCTGTAAGTAATGTATTCAGTGAGAAATGTGTACAGAGAGGGCGCTGACTAGCAAATATTTCGTAAGTGAAAAATGCTCAGACAGGAGGTCCAATGTTCACGGTGTCACTGGAATATTCACAGTCGTGAAAAATAATATGCATGAAGAGAATTAGCTTCACATTATAAGTTGTGCTTATGGGGTATAAAAAAACTATGTCTTATGCAATATTATTATAAACTGTATCAATAGTAAAATTATATAGGTTTCAGAATCTTATACTCTGTTCTCGAAAGACTTATAACATATAGAGTGTCTCTATTATTTTATTCAAACGAATATAAATTGTAAGTAAACAGAATAAATTGTTCCGGAAAAAAGTATTATTCTGGTATTTTAAGTAAGGTTTTATCCGTTTAGTAACGATCAAAAGCAGCTCCGCATTTGATTTAAGAATAACTTAAGTAGATTTGAACTTTAGTCAAATTGCGGCAATTAACTGCATATACTATATTTATTTCATACAAGCATTTTGGAAGGTTTTTTTTAATTCAGAAAATAGTTGTTGCACCATATATAGATTTATACACTGTAACCCTTTTCCTGTTGATTTTTGTTTAATTGATTAGCCGTTCTTGACTTTGAAACAGTCAATTAAAAGTTTTGGGGATTTTGTATATCAGGTTATAAAAGTATGTATACAGATGTGCAGTCTGGTCTGGCTTTATATTGGTGTCAAAGGCTTAACACTTCCGGTACAACTGCTTAATGGTTACATGTACTATCACTTTGTGTTCAAACAAATTAAAAAGAAAAGAGATACATCTAAGAAGAAAGCCGACGAATTATCTCCCGTTGCCCTGTACAGTGAGGTTGTATCTCGTCCCGCTTGTCGTTCTAATATTGAATTAACGACTAGTACTGTTAGTTCTAGAGATGAAACATCCGAAACTAGACATAAAGATGACATAAACTCGCATATCAAGAGACGATATAGACCAAACAATAGAAAAACCTATGGTGTTCAAAACGGAACATATCCAAGTAATACTGAAAATGTTGATCTAAATGACAAAGATTATCCACGTGGCTCAAATATCTCAGTGCGAGTAAGTAATAACCGGTTTGGACAAGCGAGAAATGACTTCCACAATGACACATTTGATGAAAGCCAGTTTGATTGTCACGTTAGAAAGCGAACGAAAAGTTATTACATAGGAGGCTTTAAAAATTCAATTACTGTGAACTTAATTCATCAGTTCATATCCCATAAAGGTCTGAGAGCCGGAACAATTAAAATATTCCCGTGTAAAAGAAACTCCAATGACGTCATTATTCGCGCTAACATCTTCGCAGATGATAATGTACATAGAATTGTTGAGCACGGATTTTGGCCTCGAGGAGTAATCTGCAAGCCATGGCTATCACGTAACGCGCTTAACAATAAACGGAGAACTTGGAATCAAGGTAATGCTTCTGATGTTAATTGCGAGAATCCACAAGGTACATCGATTCTACAACCTTCAGATAGTAATTGGAACACTTATTCTCATGACTCTGACAATATATACAATCACTTACGTGGTGATGCTAACTGAATGCATAATTCGGATAATTAAGTTGCCGAGAACACATATAGACCTTTCTTTATGGAACTAAACATAGGCTCTTGGAATATTACGGGTCTTATGTCAAGCTGCTCGTATCTCTGCGATTTTCTGCAAAAATATCAAATAGACATACTAGGAATTTCAGAGCATTGGCTTTCAAGTCGAAATGTACATTTTATTAATAGTATTAACAGTAATTATAAATCATACGTTGTCTGTGATAAATCCGCTAGTGCGATTAACAGTTCTGTAACACGAGGCGGTGTTGCTTTAATGTGGAATGTTAAAATAGATAGCCTTGTTTCACAACTATGTATTGATGATGATAGAATAATAGGTATACAGGTGCAAGTAGCGCCTTCACAATTTATGTATATTCTACAGGTTTACCTTCCCTCGAGGAATCATTCTATATCTATGTTTAAGGATTATATTGATAAGGTATTTGATTGTTGGTCAATGTATAATGAGTTAGGAATAACCCTCGTTATGGGGGACTTTAATGCCAATTACATCAAGCACGATTCAAGATATAAGTATATGTCACAATTCCTTATAAATACCAATTTATGGCCGGTTTATGTAGGGGACATGTGCACTGGAGCCACAAAATCATTTGTATCATATGGTGATTGCTACGAAACGCTAATAGACTATATATTATTTCCAATCTAAAAGTTGCAGTATGTTCGTTATTGTGAAATAGTTGACGACCATTGCTTGAATTTCTCAAGACACCGACCAATAGTTTGTACACTAGCTCTTCCATACTTTAATGTCCCTGCGACAATTCACACAAGCAATGACGTTGATCCTCCAATTTTATGGAAAAAAAGATTCTCATGTAAATGAATATCAGTTCTTCTTAGAGAACAGCACACTGAAAACTTGGAATTATAATAACCTTACAGGTCACGTAGACATTGACACTATGTATACAGACATGGTAAATACTATGGTTTCCGGGGGCCAACACTGCTTTCCAAGGGCAAAATTTAAACACTTTCTGAAACCTTACTGGAATAGTGAGCTAACCAATTTACACAAATGTGTGAAAGAAGCGCGAATGCATTGGTGCAAGGATGGTAGGCCTAGGGATAGTATTTCCGATAGTCGTAAACGATATAAAGACGCTAAACGTCAATTTAGAAAAATACATAGATCTCAAGTCCGGAACCACCTACAAAAACTTGATGACGACATAGATAACGTAGCGGAAATGGACAGAGATCAATTCTGGAATTTAGTCAATAACAAGCGCAAGAGTTCTAATACATCTCCAGGTAGTGAAATGATTTTCAATGATGTTACTTACCGAGACGAGCAGAATATCTGTCATCAATGGCGTTTATACTTCGAAAATTTGTATTCACCATCAAATAATATTAATTATGATGACAATTGGAAAAATGAGGTTACGCATACATTGAATAATGCTATACAGTCAAAATCTTTAAATCGAAATGTACATGTCACAGAAAATGAGATAAAATGTGCGATTCAATCATGTAAACGCGGAAAAGCCAGCGGAATAGACAACTTATTCTACGAGCACTTTATTCTAGGTGGAGCCGTTGTTATTCATGCACTGTCAATTTTATTCACCTTAATGCTAAGAAAAAGTCATATTCCGCTAGGAATGAAGAAAGGTATTATTGTGACAATTCATAAAGGTAATAATAAACACAAAGATGATCCGAATAATTTTAGGGCTATTACGCTGATGCCTACCGTTCTTAAATTGTATGAGTCAGTGTTGTTAGGACGCTCGTCAAAAACAATCCTGCAAAATATCAATAGCCAACAAGGTGGTTTTCAAGATGGATTAGGCTGTATGATGACATCTTTTCTACTCAAAGAAACTTTACTGTATTGTAAAGAATTACATAGTCAAGTATATGTTTGTTACTTGGACGCTCGTCAAGCATTTGACAGAGTCTGGCATGACGGCCTTTTGTGCAAGCTTAATGATTGTAACATAGATGACAATATTTTTTTATCATTTGTTGATATGTATAAAGACATGACTAGTGTTGTAAAATATAAAGGGTCTACGTCAGAGCCACTGAAAATGTTACAAGGCACAAGACAGGGGAGTAAAAGCTCACCGCTGCTATATATCTTATTCATAAATGACTTGATAATGGAAGTAGAACGAAGTGGTCTTGGAATCTGTGTTCATAACTTTACGATAAGTTCGCCAACGGTGGCAGATGACATGGTGCTAGTTTCCTTCTCTCGTAAAGGTTTACAACAAATGCTAGATATATGTTATAAATACGCGTCAAAATGGCGATTCGAATACAATGCTTCTAAATGCTGTGTTTTGAAAAACTTTGCACCCGACAATTATATGAACGAACAAACTTTCTTACTAGGGAATTCACCTATTCCATATGGTAACCAATACAAACATCTCGGGATCCTCTGTGATAATAATATATGCATGAATCCTTCCATGGACGAAGCAGTAAGTAAATTAAGGACAACATTTTACGGTATTCTTAATTGTGGTCTTCACCCAGATGGTTTAATACCTCCGACGCTCACGACCATTTATCAAACGGTTGTTTTACCAAAAGCTTTATATGGCTGCGAGCTATGGAATTCTGTGCAGTCATCTTGGAGAGAGCGCACAGAGAATGTATTAAGTGTATACAAAAAATACCCCGCAATACATCGACAGTTATCTCCCTTGGTGCATTAGGTATGTTTCCCATTGAAGCTGAAATTGCTAAACGCAAACTGATATTCTTTGGTCAGATTTGCAGACTCCCAGAGAAATATATTGCAAAACAATTCTTTGTACACATACTTATAAACTATTTGAACGGGGATAAACAAGTGATCGGATATATCCCTGATATGTATAAGCTATTAAGTAAATTTAATTTGCTCCATGTACTAGACGTGTATTCTGTATGTGGTACATTCCCAGGGAAACAAGCTTGGAAAAACGCTGTTAAACGGAAAGTTCATGAGTGGTATGTCAATGAAAGAAACGAAACTTTGCAAGGGCTCATGTCTTATCAGCATATAAGCACTGTGTTTCAGGGAGAGAATATTTGCCTGTTTTGGTCTTTATGTAAAGGGAATCGCTCAATGAAAGATGCATGTTACAATGCTGTTTATATTCTAGGAAGATTATACTCATATACAGATATAGAGTGTTGTAACAAATGTAATAAATTGACTAATAAACTTACTCTCCATAAGATATTTTATTGTGCTGTTAACCATACAACTGGATGTGATATGTGGTTATATATTTTGAATTGTATCGGAATAAATGCCTATCTAGACTATATTCTACAAGATGAGAGAAACCAGCTGTGCGATATTTTGTCGGGTTTTAGAGATTATAACTCTGCGTTTGATTATAATGCCCGGCTATGTTCATGTCTTACATATTTGTTTAGGCTTTGTAAGTGACTACATATATTTCAAGTAAAGCTTTAAGGGAAATACATCGTGATATTACATTACAATAGACTGTGTTAAAACAAAAATAAAACTGTAATTTCATGTCTCATCCGCTGTTCAGATCTTGTGTTTCGTTTCGATAAGCATTGAACTCTGCGGATTCCACAGTATATGTGAGAATTTATTTAAGACAATGCTGTGATATAAGACACTATAAGAAACATGCTCATATGATATATTAGATAATTTGACAGCAAATATAACTCCTATTGTATAAGGTTGATTTTCCTTAATTTTTGATCCTGTACTTCTTTTTCGACACGTGCAGTCTTAAGGAAATTACCTCTCTTCACTTGTTATTAATGCTATGTTTCATAATATGTTTTGTGTTTTATTATTTCATGTAAATATTTGTATTTTTTGTATGTATATATGTTATGCTCTTCAAATATTGGAGGAAATAAAAGAATATAATGACTCGTTGACAACAGTTCTTATGGTGGTGTTTTTGTGTTTTCTTCTTCTTCTTCTTCTTCTTCTTCTTCTTCTTCTTTTAAACATTCATAAAACAGAAAAGAAGAATAATGGGTGAATATAAGGATAGTGAAGTAGTATAAAATATTATTCTCGGGCTTCGTGATCTTTCAAACGCGAGTTTTTACATTGTGACGCCACATGACGTTGTTGCTATGCACAAGTAAATTCCACATAATCTAACGCAGAAAAAGCTGTTAAGTAAAAATGCCAGACAATCGCGAGACCAGTAGATCAAGAGTAATAGATAGAATCCTGGACATTTTATTTTGTTGTTTCAGGGTAAATAAAAAACAAAGTGAAATTAATGAATACGATCTTGTCGTAACGAGGGTTTATAAGTCATCTAGCGTTTTAGAATTACGAGTAAATCAAGAAATTCTGCCTGGTTTCCCGTATATTCCAGCGAAACAATCGAGAAGTGACGTTTTTATTTTGGACGAGGCGAAGAGCCGGGTAATAGCAGACGATAAGCAGGCGAATGAGAAGAAATATGGCACGAGGAGGAGAGACGCTGACACAGTTCATGTGGTTACTGATTCGGGAGCCAGGAATGATGTGGGGGGGTGACACAGGAGACGTTGTGTTTGAGGGAAGGGATGGTTTGGAGATTATCAACATTTTATAAACTTATTGATCTGCTGCATGGGCTAAAAGAATTCTTCTTCCGGCCAAATCGTGTAAGTCACAATGATCATTTGATAATTCTATACGATAGTTTGAAATGACATTTGTGTTTAGAAAACCAATTCCTTTCTTCTGTTATTGGCAATTTATGTACGAGTACCATGAATAAATGTGAACCATATTTTTCCAGTTCTTAAGAAATTACGAATCTGTGGTTAATAATGTTTTAATAATGGATTAAGAGTTTGTTAGATGTTAAACAACTGAAGAAGTAGGCCAAATATGCAGCCATGTATTTTAAAGGTAGCAAAATGTGACCAAAATAGTATTTTGACTTTCATACAAAACAATACTAAACTATAATATAATATTATACATTTTCGTACGTATTGCCAACATAACAAAATCAATAAAAGATTATGGTATAAAAATGAAAATGAAAGCATTTCTGAGGCACAATGGGACTTTAAAAATTAAAGTGGTGATTCCAACTTATATTTACTAACAACACGCTGGTAGTAATGATGATTTTGTATATTGGATGGACCCTTTTCATTTGATTCCTTGATACTGAGATCTCTTACAATTGCAAACATTAAATTGACAATTGCATCCATTGGTTTACACAAATCTATCAGTTTAATTTATACTGTATTCTAATTCAGAAAGAAAGGTATGAAACTAAATAGTTTGTTTGGATGTTTGTTTTAACCAAATTTTTATTATGTTTTTTCTGCGTCTTGTTACAGCGCAAAGCCAAACTCCTCAAAGTGATTTGATTGGCTACGCAGCGAAGCAAAAGGATCAATGCATAGGAGTTTGAAGCATAGCGGTTCGAAGTCACTGCGTCAATCGGGATGCAAAGAATGTCGGCCAGTGAAAACAATCATTATTTAGACGATCCACAGATTTCATGATATTCATGTACATGATATACATAGACATTGTTTAGAGATTGGAGATGTTATCATGATCAAAACTGGACGTATCATTAATTTTATAATCATGAGTAACCTTTATTTTGGAAAAGAAACGGAACTTGGATTATGAAAAGCAGTGGAATTTGGATTATTATGAAAACTTTTAAAAAATCAAAGTATAGTATGGGTTATAATTGAGATGATAAAAACAGATTAAGTGAGGACGTGTTGTGGAAATGCTAAAACAAGAACAATGAAGAATAAATTTGGAAAGCTGCCTGAAATATTGATTAATATGGAAATTGTGCAACTAACAAAAAGGAAAATGAAATGGAGTTGGGAAAAATACTGCATAGTTCCTGATATTTTTGGTTCATCTCTACTGAATTATTTCATTCATACATTTCCTGTCGATCGTTTAATAAAATATCAAAAACATTGTCCAAATGTTAAGAAATCCTGCATGGAAAAAATGTTAATAAACAAAACTTATATATGTATGTATGTTTTCAAACGATACTTCTTAAATATTTTATGCGAAATAAAATAAAGTTTATTGCTGATATTGCATTTGTTACAATATTGTTTGTTGTTGTTGTCGGTCTCATTATTTTGTCTTAAGGTAACTTTCTTTGGGTTTTTGTTGGGATGCAAAATGAATAAAAATCGCCTTTCACAATTGCCCTCCAACTGCCATATCTGTTCAGTGCATATTTCTACATTCGATCGCGATTGTGCAAAGTGTGGATTTCGCAAATATTTCAGGAAATCTAAATAATAGTTGAGAATAATTTCAATTCAGTTGTATGTGTTATAAATTATCTATAGACAATAGTCGGCAATTTTCCTAACTTGTTTGAGCATGTATGTCACGTGATCCAGTTTAAATATTAAATTTATGACATCAAACTAGATTATAGTAGTTATTTCTACAACTTAAAAAAATAAGCAAGGAACTCTCATCGTTTGGATCGCGTAATGTTCCAATAGCAATCATTATCGGATCCAATTTATTATCAACTTAGCCTCGTTTCCGTTTCAAGAGTACATGACATCCATATCAAATACTTATCACACCCAAGTTGTTTCAGAGTCCAAAATAGCTTTATACATGTATATCAAACGTATATCATACCCTATATAGCCTTGTTTTCATTTTCAGATTCCAAAATATCTACAAGTTTATCAAATGCATATCGTACTTCATCTAGCCTCACTTCTATTTTCAGGGTCAAAAATCTATATCAATAAATGCCTTATTTGAATGAAGATACACAAATTATAATATTAAAATGTCAAAAAAGTGAAATAAAGAGGCCGTTAAACATGCTGATTCTGTTGGAATGATACAAAGAATTATCAACAATTTATGATAACTTCATGATATTTTATATAATAAAAAAGAAAAACAAACGTGAGGTGCAATTTGTTTGTTCGAGGATATCACGTAAAACAAAATACCACAAGTATGCATTACTGTTCAATAACTAAAAGCCTGAATTGCGATTATTGGAGTGTCTTCATTATGACAAAATTAGATTGAGTAAAATAAACATGAATTTTTATATAAAAACGTGATGCTTTGCTAGAAATAATATCATTTTAAGATATAAATCATTATAAAGTATGATACATGGATATTAACGATTTCTAAATTTAATTTCTATGTATATGTATAATATTCATCTGATATTTAAGCATCTCTTTTCGTGTACATATACATATTTTTGACTCATCAAAAAGCGTTTATTCTTTTCTTCCATCATCACTTGCCGTCGTACGTCGTAGCGAGGTCACAATTACCTTATTATTAATTAATTGATTCAGATCATTAGATTCATACCTTTACAAAACAATATTTTAGTACTTGCATTTAGTATACTAAACTGTATTTACCACCTCTCATCGACGCTGATATTGTAAGATGATAGCTTCAAGTAAATTTCTTCGACTTATGGTAATGTTGTTTCATTAACTAGTATGTAAATTGTAAGCATTGTTGAATAAAGTAAGTTTTTATAGTGTATGACAGAGCTACTCCTACGCAGTAATCTCCCTTGCTCAGAACAGTGAACTTGACAATCTGACAAGGGAACTAATCACTGTACGGAGTTTGAAGATTCTGGTGACACCTACCCCACGTCCAATATTTATACTCCACGAAATATGGTCATTGATTAATATCCTCGAGATATTTCGACTATAGCCTCTTGACTGCAATATATATAGGTTTGCAGACATCTTGGAGCCTTTTTAGGTACATAATGAAGAAGGAATGTACTTACATGTAGTACTTTGAAACCTTCAATACATTTTTTATGAAAAAGAGAAAAGATTAATACTTTACTCAATATAGATTCATTATAAGATTTACTAATAGTCATTTGTAAAATATATAACAGAGGTTTGCTACATCTATTTGTGAGTAAATGTATTTATTTTTGTGTTTGAAGGTTTGTAAATATAAATATTTTATTAATTGATTTAAACATTATTTAAATCGCTTTGAGCTTTTGGTATATGATGTACATATGAAATTTGATAAGACTTTTCATTGTATAACCGACATTGCCTTTCATTAAATTTATCGAAGAATATGTTAAAAAATATAATGCCCCATCCAAGACAAACTAAAATTGTCAAAAAATAAGCGAGAACCATAACATTCAGCAAACGGCGAGAAACAAAACAGTGTATATTTTTTCTTACATTACAATGATCAACTATTATTAATGTAACGATATGTATTTGCAAATTCAACTTTAGTTTTCTACATGTTGGAGAAGAGTTTGCCTGTAACCACAAAATAACGAAGGAAAATTCTCGGTTAAAATACAAGTTCATAAGCAAGGAATAAAATTTAAAACTCTGAACGAAGAAAGAAGGAAACAACAAAAGTCATGAATAATTATAAATAGTCCGGTCACATGAATATATACCAGACAAAGAATGTTTTTATCGGAAGATATAAAATCATGGATAAATTCAAAATGTACAGATGTTACCTTAACAGATATTATTCTACAATGAACACTTAGAAAATGCAACATTGAATTTAATTTTGTTGGGAAAGTATACTCTTCATCGATGCAAATTCCAAGCGTTCAACTTTTTTAAAACCATGTCGCTATTCTTTTGAGAACACAATTATATAGTGCAAAAAACAGAATAGGGTTTCAAAGTTTAACAATTTATGGGGAAATATATTCATTATATATAAATTGAGACCAATGTTTAAACATTATTTATTTAGGCTTGATGTACTCTGCACCCACTGTCCTTTTTTGTATCTCTTGAACACATTGAATGACCTTTGGTCTTTTTAAAATTATTTCTTATAATATTAATGCATTAAGTATTCATGACAAGAGGTACAACTCTTAATTGAATATCAATTTTAAAATAGTAGGAATTGTTTCCCTTAAATTGATGACAATTTTTTCAGTTATATTGGAATTTCTCCCATATGTTAAATAAGTTTTATAATATTTTTAAAGTAATAAAATTCTGATTATGATTTTTTTCTAATGTTTTATTAAAAAAGGTATGACATTACAATTTTGACAACTTCGGTAAGATACTATTGAATTAATATCTTTATTATATTTATAAACTTTGAATGTAGAGCCTTAAAAGAAATCTTCTTATTCCTCCTTAAATGTATATCTCAATATATTGTATGTGTATGCATAAATGTATTGCATTGTGTAAAAAATCTAAAAATAAAAATAAAATAAAATCATTCTTACATTGCCTTTCCCTTTAAGAAATAAAACGGCGGGGCGCGGAGATGTAACACCCTAAATATCGCCCTCACAAATAAGCTTGTTTTCGCTTCGTTCCCCGCCATTTTTACTTGTTTATTCACGACTTTTTGATTGGAGGGGATGCGTGGCGAAAGCACGCTAATTAGCGGGGGCGTGGGGAAATAAAACTTCGCCCGCGCCCCTGTTAATTAATGTGTTTTCGTACCGCCACCCCGCCAAGCGAAAAGTCGAGAAATAACAAGTTAAAATGGGGGAACGGTGCGAAAACACGCTAATTAGCGAGGGCGCAGGGCGATGTTTAATAAATGAAACGCCCCACCACCCCCCCCCCCCTGCGGGAGGTGCGGAGCGAGATTTTAGAAACAAACCGAAAGCGTGGGTACGAGGCGAAGTCTAATCAATAAAACTTCGCCCCGCGACCCCGCCCATCTAAAAATACGAAAATTATCAGGTAAAATGGTGGGGGCGCGTAGTGAAAACACGCTAATCCGCGCTCCAGCCGTGTATTTCTTAAGTCTCGCTTCGCGCCAACGCGGGGCGAAGTTTTATTTATTTCATTTTGCTCTGCGACCCCGCTAATAAGTTCGTTTTCTCTCCCCGCTCCCGCCATTCCTGGATTCGAGGGGCGAAAACACGAATGTCACAAATCAGCCACCATATGGGGAGTTTTAAATTACTTTTCTTGGACGAGTGGAAACACATGTGAAATTCGTGTACATGACGAAAGACGTTGAAATTAATAAAATACTAGTTTAAACGTTTATGAACATTTTTGTGAGCCGTTTCTTTTAAGAAATGTATCGTATCTTCAGGTAAAATCACTTAAAACCGATGTAATATAACACGTCTGAAATATTTATGAAAAACGTAAATATTATTTTACATTTAATCTTATCTGTTCGTATCAGCAAAACACATAAAATATAGATTACAGCCGTAAAATCAATACTGGCATTGAAATATTTCTTCATAAGATACATACCGTAACTTTAATTTATGTTAGCTTTATTTTCATTTCTCTCCAGGGATCTTCCCCCATTCAAGAATAAACAACACTAAATGTACAAGTCTCTACAAAAAAGCCAAAAAAAAATGCAGATATTAGCCAAACTTTTATGATGTTCAAAAGTAAATAGTATTTAAACCCATTGTAAATAATTGTTGGACGCACTTATGATAATGAACACGAAGATTTATCTCCCCTCACTTAACCTAGATTTATTTTACTTCCTTGGTCACTACATGATTTTCGGAAAATATAGACTTCATTTTTACGATATTTGTGCACACAACAAAATTACGTTTAATTCTATGCTTTCCAGGACTTTATAAATACAAAGGATACCATGTAAAGATAGAATTTTGATATTCAATATCGTAATGTTGACAAATCTACTTTTTTAGGAGAAAACTGTTTATGAAAATGGTACGTGTATAGACAAAATGGAAGTTTCGGGACGTAGAGGATCACCAGATATTATAAGATCATGTCAGCCATGCAAAGGTGACGGTGATACTGTACAAGCAGAGGGTTATTGTGAAAACTGTAATGAGTTTATATGTTCATCTTGTATCAAGGCTCACCGGAAGTTGGCGGGGACAAAGAATCACGTGATCAAATCTAAGGATGAAATGCCGACAGTACTGTCCACTCAAAGTGCTCCGTGCACTGAACTATGTGATGTTCATATGAATGAAATAGTAAAGTTTTATTGTCAGGATCACGATAGTGTTGGATGTGGAGATTGTATGGTACTTGAACATACTTCCTGCAAGGTTCAACTAGTTTCAGACGTGTCCTGTAACTATGACAACGGTGATGATCTTGTTCGAATCAAACATAGAATTAAACACCTTCAGAAAAACCTGGATTCATGTAAACAAGAACTAAAAAGCAGTCTGATAACAGCGGATGAGATAAAGATAACTATTTTGAAGGAAATCAAGACGTTTCGTAAAGAGATGGACAATTATCTTGACAGGGTAGAAAAAGACCTTATACAAGAAGTTGAAAAGATCAGTGCGAGCGATATCGCTAAACAGCAAACAATTCAAGGTCGATGCGTGGCATTAAACGATGAAATCGAACAATTTAAAAGAAAAAAGGAACAGTTTGCAGACAATATCAATAACTTATTTGTTACATCAAAACAAATACTAAAGAAACTGCAAAGATGTAATGAAATAAATGAAGAAATTTCATCTAAAAGTCAAATTACCACTTTAAAATTTGCTCCTTCTAAAGAATTGAAGGATTTGAAAATGCAAAACATGTGCCTTGGAAACCTTGATAGACAAGTGAAGAAATTCTCGGGACGTTGCAGAAAAAGCATCGTTGACAGAAAGACACATTTTGTGAAGAAAATCGACATAAAGACAATATCAGGAAAAAAGACAAAATCAGAAAACGATTGTTTTATTACGGGAATGGCAATTATATCTGAAGCAGAAATTCTATTAGCAGACAGTAAAAATGGATCATTAAAAGTATTAAATCATAAAGAGGGTAAAATCACATCAACATTGAAACTGGCGAATTGGCCAGCTGATGTGACTACAATAAATTCCTCGTCTGCTGCAACAACTTTACCTGTTAAGGGAAAAATCATGTTTATAAATACACAAAATGGATTGTCTATAAGTCACAGTCTGCAAGTCAGGGAAGGATGCTGTGGAATAGATCATCACAACGGTATAATGGCATTGACTTTCAGTAAACCTGCTGCTGTCCAGGTATTAGATATGGAAGGTCATATTCTTCATCAAGTCAGTGATACAAGCATATTGGGTTGTCCACGTTGTGTATCTCTGAGTAACAATAATGAGAGTATGTACGTGTCTGACTGGGAGAACAACGCCGTGCATCAATTTACACTGACAGGGCATCTGAAAACTACAATTAAAAGTAAGGAGATGAAATATCCATATGGCCTAACAGTCGCCAACTGCGGAAATGTTGTTGTTTGTGATGCAGATATAAGTGACAAGATCGGAGTTGTTGTATCTGGTAAAAGTGAACTTTTACCTCTCTGCGTGCAAAATGTGCTCGATCCATTTTCTCTTCTCATTTGTGAAGACCAGGGGAAATTGTTTATCAGTGAACATCGTCACTCAAAAGAATGCAACTACATTAAAGAATACGACTTAAAGTAATGTAATAGCGTTGGAGCATTTTTGTATCTCAGTATAGAGTTTTTGTCCTTATTTTGTGAACAGCGAAAGACGCATGTTCTTTCACAGACAATTTGAAATTCTTTGCAGCAATCAAGTAGAAAAGCTTAATATATCCAGAGTTTTACATTTATTGATTTTTTTGAAATAATGAAATTAAGAATTTCAATTCATGAAACAATGTATAAGCAGCATGTGCCAATGTGCTTTTAACTATTTGTACGGTCACAGTCACGTGGTAATTAACAGTCACGCAAGTGGTCCTGATAAAATGAGTTAAAAATAAACCACTTGAATACTTTGTATATATAATTACTATAGACTGTTTACAATGATCTAGAAGTGTTTTTTTTTTATTCCAACATGAAAATAAACTCATTTATGTGCTGTTAAAAACCATAATACATGTAATTATAATCCAATAGATTTTTGAGCCACTGGGTGTCTGTGAATTTCGTAATCTGTTATCACATTTTTCTATTATGATATTTGTATTTTGTAGTTTTTATGTATAATGTATCTGACAACAATGTCAATTTGACTGCTCTACACAATGTTTGCATCATTATGGACTGCTCTACACAATGTTTGCATCATTATGGATATACTGTTAACTACGTTGAAACTATTGTGTTATTCACTCTCCTATATTCTAAAATCGGTATTCTAAAATAGAATATACATGTAATATAGTTTGTTATTTCTTGGCCAAAGCAAACAATCCAGTGATAAGGCTACCTTTTCGTGGGAAGGAAAGTCCAGTGATATCATGTAGGTCGTAATATAAGAAATGACATCATAACAGAAAAGAATGTCAAGTTCATTAGAATTCATAATTATTTATGTATCAGATATCTTAATCAGATTGCCTTTGTAACAGGAGATAAATAATTATCGCCTTAATTATGAGATAAAAAGGTTTAGCAACTAGTTATCATTTTTTTAAATCTTTAGGCACTGGATAAATTACACGATAGTTCCTATATCAATTCAACAATACTATAAAATCATGAAACTGTAAATAGTTTGTGTACGAGATAAGAAATACCCAAGAAAATACAAACAATTTTTTATAGTTTTCATACAAATATAAAAAATGCTTGATGCATTTAACACAATAAAAAACCTGAATTAATGCGATAATTACATGTATATGGTGTCGGGGGAAATGCCATCATATTTAACATTATTTTGGGAATAGATGTTAAAATGACAGGAATCTTATAAAGCCGTGATTTAACACCCAATATGATCGGTATACGTACACCATCATGTTTTCGTTATTTATAACCGGCTTGTACAATAGTTAATGGTTAATGCTCAAGTTTTCGTGCATTAAAGCTGCATGCCTCCAGATGAGCCGAAAACTATTCAAGAAAAACAAACTCAAGAAAAATGTTTTAAGATTTTAAGAAAAGCAAAAATTTATATTTGCTTTGCAAATAATAATTTACATGTTACATGTTATGAATTACTGACTTTGCAGTATTTACCACCATATTTCTTTTCATGTTTAGCACGACATCAATTAAACCGGAAACTACAGGGCCGTGGTGGTGTGGTATTGGTAGTTTTCACTCCGAATCACGGCAGAAAGCCACATTGAATTTACAAGAGCACAGTTCAGCCACCGCACTGTTCCTGGGCAAGCTGTCAAACGGTTTACCAGTACTAGTTGCCTTCACTTTTGCAAGGAATAAAAACTTCTGTACTTGCCCGAGCAGAGGTACAGTGCGAATGACCGTAGAAAGGATTTCATGATCAAGCACAACTTAAGTGACCTGCACCGTCCGGGAATCGAACTCGGGTCACCCGATTCACAGTCCAACGCTCTACCTAATAAGCTAACCGGGGGCCTTAAATGGCACCCTGATTCACGTTTATCAAAAAACGTGCAATATCATTCCGCGTTCGTTAATGCACGTTTTCTTCTTCGTAAATATATATCTGCGTGCGCAGTTTTTATGCAAGAGTCATTGATAGTAAATGATTGCCTAATGTTAAAGAAAATTCACCACTACGTAATACATTACGATAAAATTCTGCGAAAGGATGTATGTCTTTATTATATCATAAACTCTAATAAAACCAATTAAATTAAATAAAGATCAATATCTATAATGTACGCCAAAACGATAGTATATAAAAATGTAGGAAGAATACCTTTAAAGTGCGGTATTTTATTATAAAGCAGTGTACATGGATCAATACGCGTTAAAGTTTAAACTAGATCCGATTTCACATTCATGTTTTAATCGATTTTTGAAAATCGTTTAGTTCATGAAATGATCGCCCAATACGACCGCCACTGTCAAATCTTTAACACTTGTTCACGATATAATAATATACTATACAGTGCATAACACAACAACTGTAAGAAAAGTACACATTTACATTAAACATTAATCATTTCTTATGAATACTAGTATTGGTTTCTTAAACTGAACCATGAAAATGAAATGTATGCACGTGTATGTATAAAGTGAGTTTTAACTTTCGTTACATATTTTGAGTCGATACTGTTTAATCTTGGAGTAACGTAAACAAAAACAGAATTCAAAATGGAGGTAGCTAATTCTAGATTCGACAAAAACAGGTAAGGCGGTATTATTTATATCTTCCAAAAGTTTACAATGTACACAATTAAAAAAAATCCGTGTTATCAATTTTAATACAGTTTTAAGAATATCTGTTACTTTATTGAGGATTTGAAATACCCTGTAAATGTGACGTATCAAAAGGACGCTACCCGTGTCCCTCCATAGCAACCGAGTAAATACATGCGACTTTTGTTAGTTAATGAACTGATGGAATATCGATCAATTACTGCTTATCAATAAATTATTCATCTATTTCACCTTGTACAAAATCCTGATCCACCATACATATTCGTTTGTAATACACTTGAATAAAGTATCGCCGCTGCCATTAAATACGATCAAACTTTAATATAAAATCGCTTTTCATGTACCTTACACGGTTCGACTACATTCAAAAGATTTAATATTAAATGTTCGCCGTTTGGACTTAAACGGCATCTCATGTATAACATTAAACAATCCATTAAAAACACTGGAGGGAAAAGCGCGGTTGCTCTCATAAGAAGTCGGTCATAATTTAGGAATAACATCAGAAATTAGTAAGTTATATTATCATTTATCTTTGAAATATTAATTCTTTCTTTTTACTAACACAATCTAAGACTAAGTTATGTACAATGTCGCAAGGGAAAACAAGTTAAAACCATTTGTACGTTGTGACTGTGTATAAAACAACGCGTTAAAATTTGCTACACTATACGTATAGTGCGTACACAAATTGATTTGGAATTGATCGGTTTTCTATAGATTTAAAATAATCAGCTAAAATAAAGTATATCGTATCATACGAAATATAAACACGTACAATGTGTATACAAATATCACTTAGGAAGGTCTTTTGTTCTGTGTTTCAGTGTCTAATCTTCATACATTAAAGCAGCACACCTCCAGAAAGGACCAAAATATTCCAATTAATTAAAAATATGTACTAAGATTTTAAAAAAAGTAAAAAGATTCAAATTTAAGTAATAATTAATAATTAACAAGTTATATTTTCATACATAAAACTGTACTTAAGGTCCCTCATACCAAATAGGAATAACATTTTTTTTTTCATGTATATATTTTCAAAAAAGGTATTTCTTTTTAATTTTAAACAAGAGCGTTTGAATATATGAAATTGTACTCGTTTAAAATACCTTAAAAGTTTCTTGCTGTGGAAAGGTGTATACAATGTTGATTTGCCAATGGAAACCTTCAATATTCAATAAGTACATGTAATTGGTTTCTTTTGCACCACTTGTCAAAAATTGCAATGTTAATTAAGAAGATGCAGTTGGTATTTTTCATCCTTCCGACTAGTTCGGTGATTTCCGCCATATAGTTCGTAATCAGAGCTGCATTACTGGTACTGGTACTGCAGTACGTACTGCAGTGATTTTGCAAGTACTGGTACTGATACTTAATTACTTTCCCCAAAAAAGTACTGGTACTGCAGTACTGAGCTAAAATCTAGTACTGGTACTGGTTATGGTACTGCATAACTTGGCAAGTACTGGTACTGGTACTTAAGTACTACACCCTTAGTACTGATGCAGCTCTGATCGTAATCTTTTATAAATACGTAGATCAATAAAGGTCAGACTGACCTAACTATTATGTAGCGATATTCTTTTGAACAATTTACATTATGAATTATAAAATCTAGATGCTCAGTACTCCTTGTGAATCCTTATCACAATTTTTACTCCCTGATGATTGAAGAATTCTTTTTACATATATATTTATTTTTCTTTTGATAGCAAAGGGATGACATTTGACCCGAGCAAGGTCAGTCTCACTGACGTTGACCCAGTTAGCAATGTGCCGTATTTACACGAATCATTCGTTCTCCATACTTTCGTACCCATACGATACGTCAGACGACAAAAGCCATTTGATGATCCAACGTTCACGGGCATGTACCCAGACGGTTACCGGATTCCAACAGTGCTCACGTATGTATATGTATACATTGTAATTTTACTTGAAAAACATTCTGTTTATTATCATATGATAAGAGCAGTTATTCTGACCGTTTTTACATATTCAGTATAATTTATAGAAATTAGGTAGCTCTTATATTTTTCATCACATCTGTTAAACGGATTTTAGTACATTTTTTCGCGATTTTTATATACATTTCACATCAGCAAATGAGGCATGTTTTGTATGACAAAATTTATATGTGTTTGGGATTTCAATAACAATACGTGCTGTTGAGCGTTCAACAAGGATTACCTGTAATCTCTAATCTTCATTCATCATGTTGTATTTATTAGGATATCTAGTTTTATCAGTTTAATTTGATTTTTCTTCAATCCATAACAGCTTTATAAAAACTAGAAAATATCTACAAAATGTAAATTGGTAGAGGTTGGTTTTCCTCCTATTATTTCAATGCATAGTTGTAACAATTTTAAGATTCTATACCTAATGGTTAATGTTTTGTGGATTTTATTTATTCAGAAAAGATAACAAAGGTAACGTATTTAAGAAGACAACATTTGATGATGCTGTGGTTTGTATGATGGTTGGGAAAGAGACAGTCGGTCCAGACGACGAAAATGCAAAAGATATTGATATACTTACTAATTACGATCAGATGCGTCCAGGATACTTATGTCTTCACGCAAAAAATCAATCGAGACCGACAAAAAGCGCCCCTGCAATCTCGCGAGAACGAACAAAAACAATGCTGCAATCTGAAGTAACTTCACGTGGTACTTCTTCGAGAACTTATTTGAGGAAACAAAATCAAATACACGAAGAGTCACAGATAGCAGAAGATAACGAATCACTTACCCCACGGACAATTTCAGCTACACCCATCATGAAAACACGACGGAAAAAACTGCCAGACAACGTTGAATATGCACTTGCTCTGAAGCATCCATCTTGGCCGGAAGTTGCATCAGAGTGGGGAACACGTGGTCGAAATTTTGGATGGCCTGGGAAAAGAATCGAAAACAAGATCCAGTCGTCTGGATGTCACGTGACACCCGGGGCACATCCGAAAAGCGAAGACCCGGATGTAGAATGGGAGTTTACGTTTTTTGAAGCGGAACGGACTCTTGATAAAGAAGCAATATCTTCGGTTCAGCGTCAGTGCTTTATTGTGTTCTGCCTGTTATGTATGGAATGTATAGAAAAGAAGGCTATTTCTTTGCGTCAACTGAAATCAGTACTTTATTTTACCTGTGAAACAACTGATCCTCAAGTGTGGAGAACAAACAAGGCTGTATGTGTAAACAAACTTTTAGACACTTTATTAGATGGAGTTCGGAATGCTAATCTACCGGACTACTTCGTTCCTAAAAATAACACAATAAGTCATTTAGAAAAGGAACAATTAATGCAGTTAGATTCTGATATTTCTGCTGTGCGAAACAACACCGCGCAGTTTCTGTTGAACCTCACTGACTCGTGTGCCTTTGTTAACATTTTCCCTTTCTATTGTAATGTTAATGAACTTTTTAAACCGTTCATATTAAACGCAGAGGAGTTTTCCAAAAAGCAGGAAATAGAAAAAGCCGTAAGAGCGCTGCTCACTGTCACAGACGAATTATGTAGCAGCTTTTACCTGGACGCTGGCTTTGAGACATACGAGGAGTCTTATGAAGAAATCCACATCTACGTGCAATCATTAATTGCTCATGGAGTCTCGGGCTTTGAAGAGGCAATTGAGTATTTCATCAAACCACTTCAAGGAGACTCTGAAGCTCAGAAACACCTCCAGTATCTGCCTCAGCTACTGAGTCAAAAGAATATCTCACTAAGTGAAAAATTGCCTCCATTTGAGATTTGGCGCCCGATTAGAATGTGTCGTCTGTTGATACAAAAATTTGCAAACGACAAAGAAGGATCTCATTTGTATGACCATCTGGGTTGTATGTATCACTCTGCATCAAAGGTGTTCGAAGATCAGCGGCAAGACACGCTGAAGAAAGCTGACGCTGCATTTAAGGATGCGATCGGTAAACAGGATTGTGGGATAGGTACATATGTTGATTATGGCCGCTTTCTATGCAAAACAAAGAAATACGAAGACAGCCTACCGTTGCTTAGAAAAGTAGTTCTAAAGGAATTAAAGAAACCTGAAAGTGTCAATTTCTATGGTTGCATGGAATCTCTCGTTGCAGATGAATACATCCAAAGGGAAATAGAAGCCACAGATGGTCTTGAAATATTGTCTTGTGCATATGCTCTGTATCTTACGTGCGAATGTTATATGAAGCTGAAGAAAAAGAACGATTTGATGAAATGCTTAGAACAGTACAGCGACTTCTGTAAACAGATCAAAGATCCTCAGTCCATAGCGTTGCTAGGATATACTCGGATGAAACTGCATCAGTTCAAAAAGGCAGCAGCGTGTTTTAAACAAGTGCAATACCTGCAGCCGGAGAATAAACTTGTTAAAGCAAATATCACGGCTTGCGAAAAACACGAAGCGCGGGATGTTCCCGACGATCAGTTGAACATAGAAAAGAAACTTACAAAATTAAGTCTATGGAAATAAGCTTTTACATAGAGCTTTTATAACTTTTGCTACTATGTAGCATGTATTTATTCTTTACCTGCAGAAATGAATATGCCCTGCTTTGAGTGGAACCAGCTTGATGGACTTCAATATCAAAACAAATTGAGCTATAGTATAGAGCCTTGTCAGACGGGTGACAAAAGTTGATCACTTCCGGTTACAGCAGGTTGAGAGCAAAATTTTATGATCCTCTCAATTTTTGAATGTGTTCCTTTAAAAACAGATAAACGCAATATTTGATGATTATTACGCAGAATTAACTTTCCGTTTTTAGAAAACATGTTTTACAACTAAGGATTTTTAGAAACGTTTATAACGATATGTTTTTTTAGCAGAATGTTTAAGCTGGTCCTTTGTTTTCACCGTCATAATCATGTCGTTGTTTCAAAATTTTGTAAGTTTTTTACAAATATAACACAAACAACATCTCGTAAATGTTTCAAAATAATAAATTCAATACATTTTCACATTTTCATGTACAGAATGTTGAGTTCTGCTTAAACATGATTTAAAGGCCGCGGATGGTAGCTTGCATAAATCGGAGTACCCCGTCGACTATTCATAATCATCTTGGATTAAATACGAAAATAGAAAGTATTTTTACATCTGATTTCATATGTAAACAAAAACTATGGAGGCTGATTTGGTACACTGCGCGTTGCGTTGTCTAAAACGACAACACAACCTATATCGTTATTGCCTTTTCATCTTGTCGCTAGCGAAACTTGCCAAACGGTGCGTTGCCGCGATGTCGCCCTGTCGTTTGGCTTATACATATATACAGATAGCAAATCCTTTAATTTGAACCGTTTCACAATGTCTTGTCGCTAGTGAAACATGCCAAACGGCGCGTTGTTGCATTGTCGTTTTATCGTCATGTCGCTAGCGAAGCACTTAAAACGGCGTGTTGTCGCGAGGTCGTCCTGTGTTTGACTTATACATATAGCCAATCCTTCTATTTGATCCGAGCGACAATGTGACATCGCACAACACACCGCACGGCAACGCGCCTTTTGGCGTATATCATTAGCGACAGGACGACAAGACGAAAGTCCGACAACGCGCTGTTTGGCGCTTTGTCGTGCTGTCGCTATAAACAACACGACGCACAAAAATGTATCAAATCAGCCACCATAGAGAAAGTATTTTTACCTCTGATTTCATATGTAAACGAAAACTATAGAGGCTGATTCGGTAAACATTGCGCGTTGCGTTGTCGTTATTGGCTTTTCGTCCTGTCATCTTGTCGCTAGCGAAACGCGCCAAATGGCGTGTTGTCGTCTTGTCGTCCTATCGCTAGCAAAGCACGCCAAACGGCGCTTTGTTTAGCTACGCTTTGTCGTAATGTCGCTCTGTCGTTTGGCTTTTATATATATAGGCAAATAATTAAATAAGTTAACTCATGGACTGTGTTTTTTGTTTTATTTATATGTGACTTTTTTCCGGCACTTGTTTTCATTTTTTTGTATATATATATATATATATATATATATATATATATATATATATATATATATATATATATATATATATCTCGTTCCAAAATAAAAAGGGATTGTCCAATCAGTCCCTCTTTTTAGCCTTAAAATAGGGTTTTTGGGTGTAAATATTGGAGTTATTTTTCACAAATACGAATACAAAAAAGAACAAGTGACTCTTTTTTTCATTCAATTTTATTAAAAATTTGACTTAAAACATTGAATAAATACATATAACAAACATTTTGTTCGATCGATCGAACAAAAATATATATTTTGTTCGATCGATCGAACAAAAAGGGCAACCTTCTTATAACTTTATTTGTTCGATCGAACAAAATTTCTTTTCATTACCAAAACTTGCTGAATCAAATGAGATTTAAAACAAACATTTTGTTCGATCGATCGAACAAAAATGTTCAAACACTGTATTTGAAAATTTCTCTCTCAATCTGTACTAAAAAAATTAGCTTTTTGTTCGATCGATCGAACAAAAATGTTCAAACACTGTATTTGAAAATTTCTCTCTCAATCTGTACTAAAAAAATTAAAATTTTGTTCGATCGATCGAACAAATATATATTTTTTACAAAATTTTTTTGATTTCCAAAACTGGTCAAATAAATAAAAATTTAAAATAAATATTTTGTTCGATCGATCGAACAAAACTGTTCAAACAGTGTATTGAAATTTTCTCTCTCAAACTGTACTAAAAAAAACACAAAAGATTTTGTTCGATCGATCGAACAAATTTTCTTTCATTACCAAAACTTGTTAAATCAAATGAAATTTTAAAACAAACATTTTGTTCGATCGATCGAACAAAAATGTTCAAACACTGTATTTGAAAATTTCTCTCTCAATCTGTACTAAA
>NW_026866943.1:0-175200 GCF_026571515.1 Ruditapes philippinarum | reverse complement strand
CGATATTAGGAAATTCCTTGTCAGCTGCTAAAAAACAAAGTGTGTTTTGAAATCAGTCAGTTTTAAAGCAGCACGCCTCTAGATTCATGCCAATTTTCATGAAAATTGTGAAAATGTATAAGTACTCAAATTTTGTAAAATGAACAAAAAAAATAAAGTTCACATTGCAAAAAGCTTTACAACCCATGTAAATTACCAAATAAGGGTCAAAATATGCATAAATAGCCCTTACTGCGTTACTAACGCAGTTACAGAAATATGACAAAAATACTGCAATTTAGGGTCATAAATTGCACATAACATGAAAGTTAATACTTTTATTTTGAACCTTTTTACTTTTCTTAAAATCTCAGTACCTTATTCTTAAATTTGATTTTCTTGAAATATTTTGGTTCATCTGGAGGCAGGCAGCTTTAAGGGAGAGTAATATCTCTAGTTATCAATGATAATAACTGTTTGTTGCACTTCTGATATTGCTGGAAAATATTTTACATAGAGGATATTTGTTTGTTTTGCATGTAAGATTGAAATATAATTTCACTGAGTGAACACCAGATGCAATATTTTCACGAGTGGCGTAGCCACGAGTGAAAATATAATAGCTGGTGTTCACGAATGAAATATATTTCAATCTTATATGTAAAACAAATAAATTTTCTTTTTTATTTCATGCTTTCTAAGTGATTTTATATATTTTTTACTGATTTTGTCGCGTAACGTCGCGCATTCTGCTTTGTGACGTCATCACATCATGACGTCACATCATCAATTTTGAAATATAGTTCTGTTAGATTTCTCTAATTTTGTTACATTTTAAACATGATGTATGGTGACATCGACTTTCTTTTCCTAAAGAAACAAAATTTACGCATGACAGTTTTTATTTCTGCCTGTTATTCCATTTTGTTATGATTCTCTTTTCATTAGCATTCAGATATAGTCCGGCTACAGTGAAAATTATATTTTATAAATTTCACTAGTGGTTTATCAGAATATAATCATCTGATATATTACAATAAAACACTGGAAAGCATGAAATAATGACTGATATATCTAGATATGTACCTTATGTTGTATAATATTTGAAACTTCAATATTATATAATCTAAAGCTGATATTTAGAGACACATTTAGATTGGATGATAAGTAAACATAGCAATAAAGCTATTTTATTTACATGCAAGTACTTTAAGGGTTTAACTTAACATGAAAGTAGAGGAAAGTAGGTCTTTCTATACAGTAAAAGACATTAATCAACAGTTTCTTATTTAAATTTGTACATAAGAAAAATAAATAAATAAATATTTATTTATGTTCTTTGGTGCTCTTAAATAAGCAAGAATTATTTTATGGCTGGGTCGGTAAGTAAACTTTAAAATACTAAATTTGTAACCTTTCAAATCAAAACAATCAGTGGCAATTTTTTGTTATTGTTTAATTGGGATAACATTTATCAACCTCTGGTCACAACAGTCTCTTTGAGTCTGAAAAAAGAAAACACCCTGTTTTTGACAGGAAAATAAAGGACAAAATTGCATGAGATTGTTGACAAGTACAAATTACTTACCGAACATTTGCCAGCGTGTGTCTCCTGCACTTGTTTCTAATGGTGGCTAAATGTGCCATTCTTAAATCCCCTATATCTCCCTGCTCCGCTTCCATATTTCTGCCTGCAATTGCCACGGGTTCAGAATACATGTATTTATCACAAACTGTATGTTACAACTCCTCGTAAATGATAACAGCGATTCTTATGTATGTTTCACTCACAACACTTTATTCCTGATGTTTTTCAATGAAGCTTTATCAAATTTCCACTGTTTTTTTTTTTTCCTTTTTCTCTCATAAGAATGTGGATAACAGATATTTCTGACAAATAAATTAAAATTTCCAAAACATCAATATTTATTTATAACTCCCCACAGAGCCAGCTGCTCTTATATCATATGAAACACTTCTGCCACCGATAAAAAAAGAGCAAATTTACTTCCACAAGTCTATGTTTACACTTACAATGAAAATAAAAAATAAGCTTCGCAGGCGGTTTTTCCAGTAAGTACTTCCTAATCATACAATATCACTCAATCAGCATATTGCACAACACTCTTTGAACTAGAAATTGGCCGCAGTGCATATCAAGTTAATGACATAAAGTTAACTTTGTTCCTTGTAATTTTTAGTTTTATTATACCTTGAAGCATTTCAAATCACCTATCCATGCATGACCGTACAGATAATTTCACTACAGCATCATAGAAAGAAGGTCGTTAAAATGTTGTATAACAATAATGATCCCAAGTGTTTCTGTAGCACTTACGCATATACATATATATATACATATATATATATATAGTTCTTTATCATACAAACGTCACAAGTACAAACTCAAATCTTTTACATCTACGTCACAAGTCAGGCATAAACTGGATATTCTACTATGTGTTCACTACATCACATTATACACAATTAAGTTACTGTCACTTGAACTTCTATTCTAACTCTGTAATTAAAAGTCATTCCATGTACATTTGTGCCTTTGCTGCTTTTTATGTTCAATAACATTTATCCTTCACAGACATTAGTGAAATTCACCTGTGCATCATTAACACCTGCTGATATTTTTGTCTCTAGGTTTCACTGCACTAAATTAAAGAATGAAAAAAGCAAATGTTTAAAGATTTAAAATTTAAAAAAAGCCACATAAAAACATTTTATTTTCATTTTTATTAAAATTCCACAGACGATTATGAAAGATCATAATTCTGTCTAGTATATATTTTTTTTTTTGAAAATGTCAATTTTTTTAAAACAAAATTGAATTAATTCGATAAAATGTGAAAAATATTATATCAAAATTCTTTCTGGTGAATAAGAAAAACTTTATCACCATAGCAACTATTCTTATAATTACAGACTGTGCATAAATCTATTGAAACATACATATGACTTAAAGTTTAAATGAATATCTTAACTTAAGCCTCACTAAGATAACTAAGTTAATTAATATGAAGAAAGTTTGAAATTATACGTATATGTATGATATGTCTGTGCTGCAACTGTTGATGCTAAAACTATCTATTACTACAACTATTCTAAACTATCCACTACCATAACAATATATAGAAATCCAGGCCACTCACTACCTGGTGGCCAAAACCTATCTGCAACCCAAAATAATATATACAGTATAAATATATTAATCAGACAGCTAAAACTATCTACTTTTATGAAAATACATTATCTCAATTAGATCAGAAGTGTGAAAAACTTTCTCCCGAACATTACATGCCTGATGAAGTGTCCTAACATGATGTGAACTGGGACACCAATACTGGAAATGGTTAAAGATGAAAGCCGAGTAAATTAATCCCAAGAGACCTTGCTTTAGAAATGTAATGTTACTGTACTTTGAATATAACTGTCATTTCTACAACAGACTCTTGTAACAGACACCGGAATTTGATCAATTGTTAACAAATCTAAACCAAATCTTTGACTGATTGAGCTCATGTCTAAAATACATTCTAGCAAATGCCGGTAAAACTCTAAATTCCTATATAGGGGCTATTTAAAATGCTAAAACTGCATACGAAATTTTGGACATTTGCATCATTAAAGGAAGGTATTCAGAAAGCATATTTTTGGAATGTCAATTCCCTAATCCAATGAGACGAGTCTTAATTTGGTTAAGTGGAGGGAGGACAAACATTCCTGAAAATATTTGTTAAAAACATTTCAAATTTTCAAGACAATCAGTTTTATAAAAACTGGAATAAGAATTAAGTCTTAAAATGTGTTTATCACTAATCAGTAATTTAATTCTGTTGTATTTCAAAGAATTTTAAAAATCAATTCTAAAAATAAATACTGAGACATCATGCTATTCAAAAGTAAGTTTATTGATCCAATATAAAGTCCACAGTCTAAGATTTAATATACATGTATTTACCACTATGATTTCTATCTCATCCAAAGAATTTTAAATTGCAGTTCTTTTAGTTTCCAATTTTCTATCTTTCCTCAGTAATGCTGTCAGTATTAGTCTAAGATCTCTTTTTAAAACTTACTTGCCTAAAATCAAGCTGCTAAACAATGTTTTGAAAATTAGCATAGTTTAAAAGGTTACTGCAGTTACATATGGCTATAATTTAAACATTACACATTTAATGATTCTTTAATTAGACATTTAGATAGCTATAAATGCTAAAAATAACTTTATATTGAATATAATGACACTGAATACATCATAGGAGCAGTAGCCACAAGCTCAAGGTCTCTCTAACTTAAATATCCCTTTACCAGATGGTGGCAACTAGTTCTACCCATGCAACCAGTGCAGGGGTAATTGGTTCTACCCATGCAACCAGTACGGGGGTAATTGGTTCTACCCATACAACCAGTACGGGGGTAATTGGTTCTACCCATGCAACCAGTGCGGGGGTAATTGGTTCTACCCATGCAACCAGTGCAGGGGTAATTGGTTCTACCCATGCAACCAGTACGGGGGTAATTGGTTCTACCCATGCAACCAGTGTGGGGGTAATTGGTTCTACCCATGCAACCAGTGCAGGGGTAATTGGTTCTACCCATGCAACCAGTACAGGGGTAATTGGTTCTACCCATGAACCCAGTACGGGGGTAATTGGTTCTACCCATGAACCCAGTACGGGGGTAATTGGTTCTACCCATGCAACCAGTGCAGGGGTAATTGGTTCTACCCATGCAACCAGTACGGGGGTAATTGGTTCTACCCATGCAACCAGTGCGGGGGTAATTGGTTCTACCCATGCAACCAGTACGGGGGTAATTGGTTCTACCCATGCAACCAGTACAGGGGTAATTGGTTCTACCCATGCAACCAGTACAGGGGTAATTGGTTCTACCCATGCAACCAGTACGGGGTAATTGGTTCTACCCATGCAACCAGTGCGGGGTAATTGGTTCTACCCATGCAACCAGTACGGGGGTAATTGGTTCTACCCATGCAACCAGTACGGGGTAATTGGTTCTACCCATGCAACCAGTGCGGGGGTAATTGGTTCTACCCATGCAACCAGTACGGGGGTAATTGGTTCTACCCATGCAACCAGTACAGGGGTAATTGGTTCTACCCATGCAACCAGTACGGGGTAATTGGTTCTACCCATGAAACCAGTACAGGGGTAATTGGTTCTACCCATGCAACCAGTACGGGGGTAATTGGTTCTACCCATGCAACCAGTACGGGGGTAATTGGTTCTACCCATGCAACCAGTACGGGGGTAATTGGTTCTACCCATGAAACCAGTACAGGGGTAATTGGTTCTACCCATGCAACCAGTACAGGGGTAATTGGTTCTACCCATGCAACCAGTACGGGGGTAATTGGTTCTACCCCTGCAACCAGTACGGGGTAATTGGTTCTACCCATGAAACCAGTACGGGGGTAATTGGTTCTACCCATGCAACCAGTACGGGGGTAATTGGTTCTACCCATGCAACCAGTACAGGGGTAATTGGTTCTACCCATGCAACCAGTGCAGGGGTAATTGGTTCTACCCATGCAACCAGTACGGGGGTAATTGGTTCTACCCATGCAACCAGTGCGGGGGTAATTGGTTCTACTCATGCAACCAGTGCTGGGGTAATTGGTTCTACTCAGGCAACCAGTGCTGGCAACTGGTTCTATCTGTGCAACCAGTGCGGGCAATTGGTTCTACCTGTGCAACCAGTGCAGACCAAGATCAACCAACACTGCCTTGTCGACAGACAGACAAGGACAATCAAGATATTTAGCACAGTTGAAGTTTTAAAGGAGTCATGACCATGTTTCCTGATACAATACCAGTACTTATTTCATGTACAAGTTGAAAGAATTTGTTTCCCAATAAAGCATAAACAAGTAAGTTCTAAGTAAGAAAGATAAATACTTAATGAACGATGACAGTTGAAAGATATGTTCTGTCTTTGTGAAAACTGTGTTTAGTTAATACAAGTGCTCAAGGACTGCACATGGTACTTAAAATGTTAACATGATTAACGAAACAAATTGGATTTTACAAGACTTGCAAAATTGAAAACAAAAACAAAACAAACAAACCAAAAAACATCAACAAACTGTCAAAGGGAGGCTAGCAAATGACTTGAACAAAGTGAAGATACATACAACTTTGTTACTGTTAATGTGACTATATGAAATGGGAAATGTAGAGAACTGTTGCATTTGGAGTCACCATTACAGTAGGCGATTATTTTAGTTTGATATGGAATGAATGCATGTAAATTACAAAATGCAGAAACGAAACTGTTTCTTTTTTGTTGTTTCCTATCAAATTGACAAAAACTGCCTTCCCAATGCCATAAAGCTTGCAGTCAAAAGAGGGTTTATCACTTGTGAACATGCTATAACAAGATAATAAAAGTGTTCAAGTGATCAACTGACAGAAATTCACGTCACAATTTACTCAAATGACACAGCTATAAAATCAATTTCATTTAATTAACAGATGACTCAATTCTAATCAAGGCAAAATTGTGGGTTATAATTATGCACTGAATGTGGTCAGTGACTTAGAACAGTCACTTGGATTTCCAGAGACTACCACATAAGTCATGTTACCTGGCAACTGATTCACTGTTCAGTCAGTTTGTCATTTTTCAGACCGTACAATATATTTTGAAATTTTTCTTAAAAGGATCAATGGTTTTGTCCAGATTGAAAGTACGGATACGTACATTTAAGTTATTTAGCAGGGTAAGGGTTAAATAATTTAAATCAAAGGTAAAACAAGGGCTATAACTCTTTACAAACTATACTACAGCTTGCAAACCCGCAAATGTCACTACTCACATCTTCATAGTATATGGGTAGATAAAATGTTAAGTTTTGATGCCTAATTCCAGTCTTTTGTCCAAATTCAAAATAGAGTACAGAGACACTTAAGTCTAGGCCTGGATGGTACTGATATAAATGTTCATCTTAAAAATATTGTATAGACAACTATGTAAAAGTTTTATATAAGGGCTATTATGACTCAGAAAATGTGGGGATTTACAGTTACAACTTGGAAATCAGATCGAAATAAAAAGTTTGTATGTACCCAGGGATAAGATGTGAAACACCCATATTTGCCAATGTTTTGGAATTGAATGTAAGATAGATTTATTCTGAACGATACAAACATTCTTATGCTGATTACAATGGTCAAGTAAGTTTCAGGAAAACTGCCTTGTTTTAAAATATTGACCAGTAATTAAAGTGCAAAGATTTTCCTGCTTTAGGTACTGGGACAGTGGAACAGTATCAAAGAACATAGGATAGATAACTGCCTAAAAACTATCTTAAAACTTGCACTAAAACCAACAAACAAATATTTTTCTATAAATGTAGTGTACACTGCCATTGCTGAGACTGACAGTTACACAGAATAATATAGGTACTATTAACCAAAGTCCTAAATGCTAGATCTATTGCTAATTACAGTGCCTTATAACAGGTTGAATACTGTATAATTATAGACAGGATTTTACCAGATACATCATTATACTATATAATTAAGTGGCCAGAAAGTTACGGCTATCTTAAAAGTGCTTCCTTTTCTTAAAAGAAAATTGCTTCCAGTCACTGTGCAATGTCAATTTGTGAAACATACAAAGTTTGCTGGAATTTTTAGGCATTCTTTATATACTACATATATACTAAAAAAAAAATACAACAATTTTACAATTTATGATTGTTTTAACACACATTGGCACTTAAAGTATAAATCTACATCTTATGAAATATTTGAATAAAATTTTTCAAAAGTAAAATGTTATTGATTTGCTTGATTCCCGCAAAAGTTGTAACATATAAGAATGTCTCTGTAATTTAATACACATGAATAATGCACGTAAACAGAATAAAATGCTCCGGAACAAAATATTATTTTGCTATTTAAAATAGAGTTTTATCCATTTAGTAATGCTTTTGTGTATGCACCATTCGCTTTTAAGGCAATAAATTACCATATTTATTTCATACAAGCATTTTGGAAGTATACCTTTTTAAAATTCAAGCAATATAATATTTGCATCAGAAATATAGCTTTATACACTTTACTTCTTCATTATTATTATTATAATTATTATTATATCATGTAAAACCAGAAAAAAATATACAGAATTTAATTTTATGATAAGAGTAAACTCTCAATTTATTTGGTCTGGTTTTAAGTTCCATTGATGCTTTTTCAGCTTGATAAATGAAATGACAATTTCAGGCACAAGGCGGCACCTTAGATTAATAACCTCTGAGCAGCCACTGATCTTGAGAGCTTGGCAACACTTGACAGAATCAAATATATACAATGTACATGTTCATTCAAAACATAAATAGATCTATATACCATCACCATAATAAGCATAGAAACTTAAAGGAACTCCACTGAGGTCCAAAAAGCCTAAAAAACTAAAATAACAAGCATTTGATAGTATTGCGGGCAATACAGTAGTCCCCTACCGGTCCCTCAAAAAGTTCTTTAATTGTCATACACTCCTGTGTATTGCCATTTATAATGAATTTGAGGATGAAGTCTGTATTTGAAAATATCAACCACAAAACATAATAAAATAAGTTTGTCTATATCACAGTAATGTGTTAAGTTTCCATGCTTAGTAAGGAAATTATGTTTATACAACCTTGTCATATTATTACGATGTGGGATTTTAAAGTAAATCCTATAAGGAATGAAGAAGTTGAAGTGAAAATACCAGTTTCTCGAAAAAAATCTAAGTTCAAGGGGGACATAATTCTGGAAATAGTCTTGCTAGAGTATTTAACCTTCTCAAAAATGTCGAGTGATAATAAGAAACATATATATGAAGTTTGAAGTAGATACATTAGGAAATAAAGAAGTTATTTAAAAAAGACAACATTTTTTTTCATAAAAATTCTAAGTTCAAGGGAGGTAATACTGATAATTTTTGTGCTAGAGTTGTAAACCTTGTCACATATGATGTGGTTGATGACCAGAAACTTATATTTAAAGTTTGAAGTAAACACCTTAAGAAACAAGCAATTATCATAGTATTGCAAGCAATCCATAAGTCCCCTACCGGTTAGAACCCCATCAACATTCTGAAGGGCCAATGGCCATTCACTAATGTTTCAATTTTTCTATATTTTAAGTAAATTTGTTGGAAAAGTTCTTTAAAAGTGATCACAGGAAACAGTTTTTATGAACAGACAGACAGATGGACTGAAGGACACTCTAAAGTTAATATTTGAAACATCCCTGTTACCAAAATATAACATTTTTAAAAGCAAAATGCTTAAAGAGGAGATAACTCTTGAATTAAAGATGCAATTTCATAAAAAAAATTCAGCTCTTTTTGACTTATCACAAACAATATTATATTTGCCATGTTTTAAGCCTATTTGTTGCCAAGGCAACCAATATTTTTTCAAAATAGGGAGAACAGATAAGACATGCATAATCTCAAGACTGCCATCTACCCATATATCAAGTTTCATAAAAATATTTCCAGTACTTTTTGAGTTATCACTGGATTCAGTGTAAGTGTAAAATTTGCCATATTTTCAGTCTATGTGTTGCCATAGCAACCAGAATTTTCAGCATAGGAAGAAAAGAAAAAGACGTGCATAATCTTCAGACTGCCATCTACCCATATTACAAGTTTCATAAAAATAATTCTATTACTTTTTGCGTTAACACAGGATCCAGTTTATGTGTAAAATTTGGCATATTTTCAGTCTATTTGTTGCCATAGCAACCAGAATTTTCAACATAGGAAGAAAAGAAAAAGACGTGCATAATCTCCAGACTGCCATCTACCCATATTTCAAGTTTCATAAAAATATTTCCAGTACTTTTTGTGTTATCACTGGATCCAGTTTATGTGTAAAATTTGCCATATTTTAAGCCTATTTGTTGCCATAGTACAGAATTTTCAACATAGGAAGAAAAGAAAAAGACGTGCATAATCTCCATATTGCCATCTATCCATATATCAAGTTTCATAAAAATATTTTCAGTACTTTTCAAGTTATCGCGGGATCCAGTTTTGTGGACGGACGGACTGACGGACAGACAGACGGACTGACAGACAGACGGACAGACGGACGGAGGGTAAACCTAAAGTCCCCTCCGGTAAACCGGTAGGGGACTAATAAAGAACATATAGTGAAAAAGCTGAAAAATTTAAATCAGAAATCTTGAAATTCAGGCTATTTGTTGCCATAGCAACCAGAATTTTCAACATAGGAAGAAAAGAAAAAGATGTGCATAATCTCCAGACTGCCATCTACCCATATTTCAAGTTTCATAAAAATATTTTCAGTACTTTTTGAGTTATCACTGGATCCAGTTTATGTGTTAAATTTGCCATATTTTCAGACTATTTGTTGCCATAGCAACCAGAATTTTCAACATAGGAAGAAAAAAAAAAAGACGTGCATAATCTCCATACTGCCATCTATCCATATATCAAGTTTCATAAAAATATTTTCAGTACTTTTTGCGTTATCGCGGGATCCAGTTTTGTGGACGGACGGACTGACGGACTGACAGACAGACAGACAGACAGACAGACGGACAGACGGACAGACGGACGGAGGGTAAACCTAAAGTCCCCTCCGGTTAAACCGGTAGGGGACTAATTATTCTGGAAAATAAAATGGTGAGATCTCGAGTGAATGATCTTAAATTTTGCACAAACATTATTTGTCAATATGTACATCATATGGAACATTTATCTTGAAAAAATAAATCCAGTCATGTCATACCAAAAAAAAACCTTAGTTGAGTCCCTTTAAATATTTAACTCCTTCACATTTTGAATCATTGTAAATCACTTATCACAGTAGCAAGTTATCAGTATCTATGTCAGTTCTCTATCTATATCATAAAAATCATCTGATAAATTCAAAACAACATTTCTCTACAGGGGAAGCAATTTTCTCAGCAGTTTAAACTACTTTTTTCTCCCACAAACATCAGTAAAAACAGCAAGTTTTTATTTCTTGCATGATATGTTCAGACATATTTTGTAGCTATTCCCAAATTATTTCACTCATTAATCAAGTTTTTCTCAGGTAAATATCACATATTTCGAGTTTTCTAAAATCTGTTAAGAAGAAATATTCATGAAAATATGAAGGTACTTAGAAGCTAACATGCACATGCAACCTGTGCACTGATTATAGCATATTTTAAGCTGCTATAATGACATACAAGCATTATTAAAGCTATCAATGCAAGCAGCTGTAAAGTAACTTGTCATTGCCTTATGACACCTGTAATTATAAAGCCTGGCAAACCTGCATATAATTATGTGTCAATTCAGACTCTATAATATATATACCTAATCTGAGCTAAATCCCTTACACTCGATGTTATCCGGAACTCTCTAAATGTGGACCCCCCACTGTACAAACTT
Source organism: Ruditapes philippinarum (assembly GCF_026571515.1). Lineage (NCBI taxonomy): Eukaryota > Metazoa > Mollusca > Bivalvia > Venerida > Veneridae > Ruditapes > Ruditapes philippinarum. The sequence continues at coordinate 163,782 of NW_026866943.1, read as the reverse complement.
TTACTGTCACTGGGTCAAAGGTCTAGGTCACAGGGGCTTTGACTGAAAAAGCTTGTCTGCTCAATTGCTTAAGAATGCTTTGGTCAACAGTCTTCATATTTGGTATTGAGCTTGTTTATGACTAGAAGATGACCCCTATTGATTTTAAGGTCACTGGGTCAAATGTCAAGGTCACATCATTTTTTACTATAATAAGCTCGTCTGCTCAAAGCTTTGCTTAAGTATGCCTGTCCTCAGTGTATTGCTTTTGACATTTTCACATTTGAAGCATGTAGAATGCATAACTTTGCAATGCACTGGCTTAGTAAGCTCAGATTTGGCAGGGAGGTTGTCCATAGCTCTAAATGACCACTGTTGATTCTGACAATGTGGTATGCTGGGGTATTCACGCCATGATAGTGGCAGTTCTAGTTGTTTTTGCTTAATTACCATATACCAGTTATCTTAAAGCAACTTACTTTATCAAGCAACATCAACAAATATAAGTTTCTATAATGAAAAACAAAATCAGTTTAAATTTAAAAGAAATTTCTATAAATATTAAATATTGCTTAATCAAAACTCTCACCCCAATTTTTCTTCAGCGTATTCTGAGTGATACAATCTATTTTCACCATATTACATTTGCCTATTTCCATACCAAGATATATCAAAATATTAGAGGAGACTAATTCCATCTAATCTTATTGACAGGATGAAATAAATAGTAATGAGAAATTATGATTAATTACAACAACCTTCATTCAACAGTGATTTTTAATACTGAAAGCCAAATTTTATGTTGTCTTCATATTATTTCAGAGTAATTAATTAAACAGATTGCATGTAAAAATTTCATCACATACAGACCTTCCATTACAGACCAATTCACATAAAAGATATTTAATATAGGTTATAATGCCAGCAAAATCATGTCAAACATGACTCTTAATCAAATATCCAACATTTTTTAAGTTTGAGAAAAAAAGCAGCAATCAATCAAGAGGTACAGAGTGTCACCTTGAATGGTCAAAACCACAACAAAACAGTCAAAATATTGTACTAATTTAAATTGAATTAATTAACAGAATATATAATCCTGCTTTATAATATCACTATCTGATAAATTATGAATGAAACATTTAACGAAACCTATTACAAATGACAAAGATGGCCAGGTCAATCATCTAAAATGGTCAGAACTCCTTGACAACATAGAAGCACTCAAAATATTGTAACAGAACTCTGTGAGTCAAAATATTGTCAAAATATAGTAACAGTTTCAATTCATAATACTTAATTATAATACAATATATAAGTCTGATAAAATATGAATGACTGTTGTAATGTCAAGCTCATAGTCCAGGATATTAATATACATTATGATACATAGTTTCATTCATGGTACCATGTATTTTAACCCCCTTAATATGTTAAATATGTAAAACATGTTTTGATTTTGACTATGGAACTAAACAATTTTTATGTGAAGTAATATGAATTTTATTCAATTTAAATAATAATAAGTGTAACCTTGATAAAGTGTCTATATGCATTCCTTAACTAGGATTTCTTCAGACAAACTATCTTGATGCTTTTATATTTTGAGTTAATAAAGTCTTCACATACTAAAATGGGGCAACAATGACCTGCTAATAGACTCAGCTTGTGGCCTGAGCTTGCTAATGGCAACAGTGACCTGCTATGCTATACTGGGTTAGACTTGGCCTGTGACCTGAGCTTGCAAACCACATTAGATTATGTTCTGTTGATGGCATGATTCCAAACACTGACAACGAAAAATGCAAGACCTTACAGCAATACATCATTGTCATCACATGAACTTTGCATTTAATATTAATAAATAATATGGTTCCACATGTTAGTGCTAGGCAGTGGAATTTATTGCAATTTATTACCATTGAAATCAAATAACCAACCATTTTTATGTCTTAACACTTGATTAAATATTCATATGTATTTGGCATTAAATATATCCACCATTAGAAATTATATAACAACTTGTCAAGCCGCAACCCCTGAAAGTTGTGTAAATATGAATTTATTTCCTTCCTATAAAAAGCCTGGTTTACCAAAAGGAAAATTTATGGCAGTTAATTTTATGGTTAAATAAATATAAAACCAAATAAAATGAAATTTCAAATATTTGCTACTACTCAATATAAATGTATATAAATGCACTAATTTGCTTATGCTATGTTTTACATAATGTTTACTTGTGACTGAGGTATTACCATTAAGGGTTAAGCCCTAGGTGACTAAATGGGTTCGAATTATGGCAGTCTATATGAATCTCTTAGCTCAAGCAGGTGGTTTTGACCCCTGGTGTTGCTTTAAGTTTGTAATACCTGAGGTTAGCCAAATTTTTTCTTTCCTGTTTCAGCGCAATATCACCTAAATTGTGTTGGTGCCCCAAAAACCAAACAAAACAGACAAGCACTATGTTCCGAGCTCCAAAGGTAGACATTCAATGATGCTAGAGTATAAAGCCGCAGTCTGATCAGGATCCATGCTGTTCGCTATCAGTTTCTCTACTTGTAATAGGGTTTGTAAGCAAACAGCATGGATCCTGATCAGACTGCGCAGGCTGGTCTGATTCCATGCTGGTCGCAAACCCATTATGTTGGTTTTGTCGTGATGCGGCTCAATTGTTTAAACAGATATCACAATGTATCTAAAACAGAATCAGTACAGCTTTATTCAAATATTATGCATTTTTTTTACTGTGATATAATTAAGAGAACATGTAAAAAATGTATAAATTATCTAACATCATTATGCATAAACATGTTTTAAAACAGTTATGTTTAATTACTTTATTTATCATTCATACCTATTTAAAAGCTCCTTTATTTCTTGTCACCAAATTACCTTATGATATTCTGATACCATAATTAGAATTAATTAAGAATGACAACCATACATAAAATCTGTCAAAAAAAATTTGTTACAACATTAGAGCATGTATGGGAAATACATTGCTATAATTTAGTAACATATCATATATACATTATACTTACTTATTTTATTCAACAAGTTCAATTAATTCAGTAATGAACCTATAGGAAGATAATATTATATATCACATACCTAAAATAAAGACTGTTTACAGCGTAAAAAAGAATAATTTTTCATTGACGCCCCTGTAGTGTAACGCTTAACATTTAGCACATGTTTATCAGTCTATGTTTGTATATCACAAATGATGTCTTGTCAAAAAATGTGCAAGGCCAGTGCAATTTACCATTTTTAAGAAGTCTAAAAATTCATAAAAAGTATGTGATAAGATTCATATAAACATAAAGTCATCAGTTAATATTGATTTGTATTAAACTGGTACAGGAAAGTGTTATAAAGGAATATGTGATGAGCTTTTTATAGACAAGTTTCAGCCAGTCTCCTGAATTATGAAATTATAGCAGATCAAAAGCATTAATTTAGAAAACGCTTATGTAATTCTGCAAAAGTGCTGCAAAAATGTAGAAATTGGCACATTTCGTCAACCTCTAATTAACCAGATATTTAATAAACAAGTAATTTGCATTTTCTCTTACTTTTCAATTTCTTCACCAATAAAATATTCTGGCTTTCATACCTATAAATCATAGGATGTATTCAAAACTACTTCCCTCAACAGAGATGCCAATTTTTTCCTCAGCACTAAAGCAGCCCTAAATAGTGTATGTGATATTAAGACCAGAAAAAAACACATGTAGCTCAGGTTTTTTTTTTCCTTGCCATAATAATAATTTCCAACAGATTTCCAAGCCATTTTCAAGTTATTAAAACACATTAATCAGTATTTTCTCAGGTAAACTTTTATAACTGATTACGAAATATTAACAAAATGATCAAAATTATAAAAGTGTAGGCACAATGCAACTCTATCTCTGAATGACGTATATGCCTAAAATCACAGCACTTTAATATTTGATACATTAAAAAAGTACCTAATTATAAAGCCAATTATGACATTGAGACTAAAATCTCAAACTGTAGCCTGTGTTTATTTCAATCCAATAAAATCAAGTGAATATCACTCTTCTTTTCTCTCAGTATTTTAAGAATAATTGACAATATCAAATTCTGTTTTAAACAATTAATGATTAAGTAAATTATAAACATGTGTTCCCAAATACTTATCTTTTAAAAAAACTTAAGATACAAAAACACTAAGAGGGCAATACTCTCACAAGACTTCTAAGTCAATTTAAAATCTGCTATTCAACTGAAAACCAAAGATCTAATATAAAATTCACTATAAAATTAACAATGATGTAAAAGACAGCGCAATAAACAATTAATGTAAAATAGATAACATCTCAACAACTGAAAATTCATGTAAAGAAGAATAACTTATCAACAGCCAAAAATTCATGTAAAGAAGAATAACTTATCAACAGCCAACAATTCATGTAAAGAAGAATAACTTATCAACAGCCAACAATTCATGTAAAGAAGAATAACTTACCAACAGCTAGCTATTCATGTAAAGAAGAATAACTTATCAACAGCCAACAATTCATGTAAAGAAGAATAACTTATCAACAGCCAAAAATTCATGTAAAGAAGAATAACTTATCAACAGCCAACAATTCATGTAAAGAAGAATAACTTATCAACAGCCAACATTCATGTAAAGAAGAATAACTTATCAACAGCCAACAATTCATGTAAAGAAGAATAACTTATCAACAGCCAACAATTCATGTAAAGAAGAATAACTGATCAACAGCCAATAACTCATGTAAAAAATTACTTATCAACAGCCAACAATTCATGTAAAGAAGAATAACTTATCAACAGCCAAAAATTCATGTAAAGAAGAATAACTTATCAACAGCCAACAATTCATGTAAAGAAGAATAACTTATCAACAGCCAACAATTCATGTAAAGAAGAATAACTTACCAACAGCCAACAATTCATGTAAAGAAGAATAACTTACCAACAGCTAGCTATTCATGAAAAGAAGAACAACTTATCAACAGCCAACAATTCATGTAAAGAAGAATAACTTTTCAATAACCAACAATTCATGTAAAGATGAATATCTTATCAACAGCCAACAATTCATGTAAAGAAGAATAACTATCAACAGCCAACAATTCATGTAAAGAAGAATAACTTATCAACAGCTAACAATTCATGTAAAGAAGAATAACTTTTCAACAGCCAACAATTCATGTAAAGAAGAATAATTTATCAATAACCAACAATTCATATAAAGATGAATATCTTATCAACAGCCAACAATTCATGTAAAGAAGAATATTTATCAGCAGCCAACAATTCATGTAAAGAAGAATAACTTATCAACAGCCAACAATTCATGTAAAGGTAAAGAAGAATAACTTATCAACAGCCAACAATTCATGTAAAGAAGAATGACTTATCAACAGACAACAATTCATGTAAAGAAGAATGACTTATCAACAGACAACAATTCATGTAAAGAAGAATAACTTATCAACAGCCCAATTTAACTATTCAGCATCAGAGAAGTCATTAAAAATCAGGTAACTTTTCAACAACTGAAAATTCATGTAGTGAAAAAACTTATCAACAAATGGCCGCAAAATTGATACTTTTCATCCATTGACAATTAACGTAAAATTGAGAAGCTAAAATATCAACAACTAACAATTGATGTAAAATTGGTTTAAGCTTAACAACTTAACTATAAAGCAATTGATGTAAACTATGGTATCTTATCAAAAACCTTAAATTCATGTAAAATTGGATAACTAATTTAAAACCTAAAACTCATGTAAAATCGGATAACTTATCAAAAACCTAAAATTCTTGTAAAATCGGATACTTATCAAAAACTAAAATTAATGTAAAATCGAGTAACTTATTATTAACCAATAACTGATGTAAAATCAGGTAACTTATCAACAACTGACAATTAGATGTCAAATCATATCAAGCTCTTACAGAAGCTTACACAAAGTGGCCTTGATTTGGTAGTCACTAACAGGCTTTATAATTGCTACAAAAGATAGGGTTATGCCAAAAGATAACTGATTATAAGAAATGGTGCTTATCTAATAATATGATTATACTAGGATTAAACAAGAGAGCCAAAATTATTAATTCCTACTCAACCATGAGACTTTCACATTCTACTTTCTCTGCTGGGTTTTTTAATCTCACCACCACTATACTTACATTAATAAGCTCATATGGGAATCTTATCCAATAATGGCAAAGGAGACCCCTACTTTCACATTCATGTGTTATTTTGAAGCCAAGACTTTGATAATGTTTGCATCTTTTGAAGATCCTTTGTGATGGGCAAGTGGTTTGAAGTCACGCAAAGCATGTGAGCTTAACCACTTGGTCATGTAGGCCCCTTTCACATTCATGTATTATTTTGAAGCCAAGACTTTGGTAATGTATACATCTTTTAAAGATCCTTAGGATCCAATCTCTCAGCAGTGAAGGGCAAGTGGTTCAAAGTCCACCATAGTCAGCAACCATAACCACTTCGCCATCATTTATTTGTAAGCCAAGACTTCAATAATGTATGCATCTTCTTCAAGATATCATTATCTAAGTTTTATGCTTAAGATATACTATTAAACTCACCCCACACCAAGCCCCTTGAGAATTTTACAAACATATGGAAAAGAAAATGCCATTTCTTATTTCCCTTAAGAAGGTAATAATGCTATGAACTCTGGTGAATTCATCATTAAATAACACTAATTACCTGCATCAAATATGTAATCAATACTTTTATTTAGCAAACAAAGATTGTATTCCTTCTACCAGATATAAGAAGATTCATTTAATATTCTTATATAAGGATTCCTTTTTTTAACAATCTTAATTTAAAAGTCTCAGGTGAATGTAAGTGGCAGTGATGAATTTCCATCAGTACTGAGCATACATTACTAAAATCTGAACATTATTGCCTGTACAAATATAATACACAAGTCATTCTGGCCCTTCATGAAATGAGTAAGTATTTACTTGTACTAAAATGCTGTTCTGGGACAAAAATAGCAAGTGTCATGTCAATATTGCAGCATTTGGGCATTTAGAGGGGATTTTACCAGTTACCAAGAGTTTCAATATCCCAAAGTATACATGCTTATACATATTGAAAATTTGGAATTCAAACTTCTATTTGTTTACTTTTTCTATGCTTGCTTTTATTCAGTATTATCAGTTTGACCATTGAATTTCTGAATATAGTTGCAACAATTGCATGATATATAGTTATTTAGCGGAAGTAAAAACTTTATTTCTTATTTCAACATTTGATCAATTACAGTACATCCATATAGCCATTTAAATGATTCATCTAGTAAAATATTCATGTAACTCAACTTTCATCACAAGTATTTACAAAGAATGATTAAGAAGCACTCCCTGACAGTAACTTTAATGTAGATATTATGATCATACAAGTGCCTTGTCCTCTATATTTTATGGTAGTGACTCTTCTGCATCAATATTGACATTATACAATGTGTATCACTTTAAGAGTAATAAAACGCTCCTTTGTGTATATACTAAATATGTTTCTCTTTTTTTCCCCCAAAAAAAAAAAAAAATTTTTTTTTGGGAAAAAATTTTCCCCTTTAAATTTTAAAAAAAAATTTTTGGAAAAAATTTTTTTTTTTAAAAAAAAATTTTGTATTTTTTTAACCGTTAAAAAATTCAAAAAAAAAAAAATTTTTTTTTAAAAAAAATTTGGGGGGGGAAAACCCCCCCTTTTTCCCCCCCCCAAAAAATTTTTAAATTAAATTTTTTCCCCCAAAAAAAAAAAAAAATTTTAAAATTTTTTAAAAAAAAGGGGCAAAATTTGGGGAAAGGGGGGGGAAAAAAAAATTTTTTTAAAAAAAAAAGGGGGGGAAAAAAAAACCCATTTCCAAATTTTAAAAAAAATTTTTTAAATTTTTTTTTAAAAAAAATTTTTTTTAAAAAAATTTTCCCCCCTTTTTTTTTTTTTTTTTAAAAATTTTTAAAATTTTAAAAATTTAAAAAAAAAATTTAAAAAAAAATTTAAATTTTTTTTCCCAAAAAACCCCTTTAAATAAATTTTTTAAAACCAAAAAATTTTTTAAAAAAAATTTTTTTTCCTTTTTTTTTTTTAAAAAAATTTTAAAATTTTTTAAATTTTTAAAAAATTTTTTTTAAAGGGTTTTTTTAATTTTTTTTTTTTTTTTTTTTTAAAATTTCATTTTAAAAGTAATTTTTTTAAAAAAATTTTGGGCCCCTTTTTTTCCAAAAAAAATTTTTTTTTAAAAAAAAAAATTTTAAAAAAATTTTAAAGGGCCTTTTTTTTTAAACCCTTTTTGGGGGTTTTAAAATTTTTTTTTCCCTTTTAAAAAAAAAAAAAATTTTAAAAATTTCCCCCGGGCCCCCCCCCCTTTAAATTTTTTTTTTTAAATTTTTTGGGGGAAAAAAAAAAAACCCGGGGTTTTTTTTTTCCCCCCCCCCTTTCCCCCCCCCCCAAACCCCCCTTTTTTTAAAAAAAAAAAAAAATTTTAAAAAGGGTTTAAAAAAAAGGGGGGAAAAAAAAAATTTTTTAAAAAGGTTTTTTTAAAAAAAAAAAAATTTTTTTTTTTAAATTTTAAAAAAATTTTTTTAAAAAAAAAAATTTTTTAAAATTTTTTAAAAAATTTTTTAAAATTTTATTTAAAAAATTTTTTTTTTAAAAAAAAAACCATTTTTACTAAATTTTTTTTATTTTAAAATTTTTAAAATTTTTTTTAATTTTTTAAAAAAGGGGGGTTTAAAAATTTTTTTAAAAAAATTTTTTTTTTTTTTTTTTTTTAAAAAAAAATTTTTTTTTTTTTAAAAAAAAAATTTTTTTTTTAAAAAATTTTTTTTAAAAAGGAAAGGAAAAAAAAAAGGGTTAAAAAAAATTTTTAAAAAAATTTTAAATTTTAAAATTTAAAAAAAAATTACCCCTTTTTTTGGGGGCAAATTTTCCAAAAAAAAAATTTTTTTCCCTTTTTGGGGGGGGTTTTCCAAAAAAAAAAAATTTTTTTAAAAAAAAAAATTTTTTTTAAAAAAAAATTTTTTTAAAAACCCCTTTTTTAAAAATTTAAAAGGAAAAATTTTCCTTTTTTAAAAATTTCTAAGGCAGCGATGGAAAAAAATTTTTTTTAAATAAAAATTGAAAAAAAAATTTTTTTTGGGGGGAATTTTTGGGGGGAAAAAAATTTTTTTTTTTTAAAATTTGGCCAAATTTTCTAAAATTTTTAAAGATTTTTCTAGTTTTTTTTTTTCAGAACTTTCCCTATTTCATAATAATGTCTATAGAAAAACACCACAAATACCTTTTCAACCGTATATAATAATTTCCAACAGATTTCCAAGCTATTTTCAAATTATTACACGCATCAATCAGTTTTTCTCAGGTGAACATCACAGATTTTCTTAAGTCAATTATGAAGAAATATTATCCAACTGAAGTCAGACATAAATTACATGCATAGTCAATTTAAGCTCTAAATGACATGAAATAACCTGATATATTTAGTCAAAGCCTTAAATCTGCATCCAGGATGCTGATGATATAAAAATACTGTATCCTTTTATCCATTAATATTAAAATTAGCCAAGTCCGTCAGAGTACATTTACAACCCTAAAACACTGGAGACATGATGAAATTGCTGCAAAACAGTCAAACAACACTTTGAAATATGACATATGGAAATTAAAGGAATCAAAAACTATCCATTAATATTAAAAAACCAAATTTGTCACTGAAAAATATCTTCTTGTACAATCCAATTTTTTTCCTCCAGATATGCTATTTTTACCAATATTTCTCGTATATACAGTTAGCTAATTTCTAAGATCTCTTTTACAGCAGGAGGACATAACGGAAATAAAACAGTTTACAAAAAAAAAATACGGAACTATTAGAATGCCGCACAAAGCTGCTGTAATTATTTCCGATTGGCGTTTGTCTATAATTGGGGGACAGCTCTCGTTAATTAATCAATTGCTTGATAGGGAAACAATGAAAAGTTTGTGCTAGAAGAGGACTGTTAAAGTTGATGAACTCTACAGATCATTTATTTCATAAATCTAATTTGTAAATTGGCTATTTTTCAATAAAAAAACTAATACTTTTTAAATTTAATTTCCATGACAACGTGATTTTACTTCGATATCTTTTATTTTTTGAATGAGATACCTTCATTAGAAGTTGGCCTATATTATCTTATTTAGTTTCAGAAAAAAAATTCAAGATTTGATTTATTTTCGTTTGCTTGTTTTTAAATGTTATTTATATATTTTCATGGCACTTTTAAGTTAAACCACCTTTAGTTCCTCAAACAAGAGCCACCAAACTCAGGGTGTTCACACTCAAGTTTTGTCTCATATAAAACACATTGATAAAGGTGATGGTCTTCCAAAGGTCAAGGTCATATTTCAATTATTCAAAATGAAAGTTTGATTCTGAATATTGCTTTTGTACACAGAAAAATCAAATACATGAATAAACAACATAGTTATTACAATTTTGATACATTTATTTAAAAAATGACCTGGAGGGTCAAGATCATTTGCAAGTTAAAACCATCTTCACTTCATGCAAAATGATGATGTTATCCAAACTGTTGTTGTGTCCATATTGAAATCAAATATGCATGCAAGTTACAAAACTACAGAATTCAAATAAAATTTCAGATTTGACCTTGACATTCGAGGTAATTTAAAGGTCAATGTCATTTTTTAATTTCTTCATATGACGGTGTTTGTCATTTTGAATTTCTTCATATGATGGTTTTGTCCAAGTATCATTAATAACAAAGTTTAGGCTAATTTTATGAAAATTCAATAATTTTACCAGGAAGGTCATATCAAATATCATGGTCAAGCTCCGATTAACCTACTAAAAGATATTTTCCAATAAATGTTATGTACAATAAAGCCACTTATGAAGAAATTGCATGATGTTTTACCAGTCAGGCACTTCTCAAAACAAATATTGTTTGGTAAGCAAGCCAATTTTTGCAGGGAGGTCCGCACTAAAAATCATGCATGATCAGTAAGTAACAAATACAGGACTTTAGAGCATGAATATCTGCTAAGGGCAGACAATTAAACTGAACATGCACAAAAAAATTCAATTTCCATGATGGACGTCCAAAAAACAAGTCTATTGTAAAATACAAATAATTCCCTCTCCTTTGTCAGTATATATATAACATTGTAACAGTTTTTCAGCGCGACATGTTCATGCCAAAATATGATTGATTAAACGTGATAGGACTCTACAGGTCTTTGACAATACAATGTTTTTGTTCCTATACAATGTTTATGTTGCTATGGTGTTGTTGTTACCATGGTATTTACAAACATGATGGCTGCAATGGTCCGAGAAAATAGCTATACAGAAGACTTATGTTTTGCTCTGGATCAAAATTTAGAATGATCAGAGACAAGATGGAAATTGCCAGACTGACCTCTTTGTTCTTGAATAAAAAATTATATTTACTGAGCTTGAACACACAAGCTTTAATCAAACAATTTAATTTAAACAAAAGCTAAACAATTTAATTTAAACATAAGCTAAATATAATAATTCCCATACACATGTTTTGAAGGCATTTTAATCCTGACATATATTGTTCAATTGAAAACAAATGTGAACATTGTTACATGAAGCTACATGAAACCATTAACACAGACAACAACTTGTCCCAACATTTCAAAAAATATTTGAACTTCATTTTTTGTGCTGCAAGATAAAAAGCTTTAAACACTTTTCAATTTCAACATACCATTTAATGCAACTTACAAGTGCATTAACAAGTAAAACTTACTCAAATCCAAGCTAAAACAAATCTAAATAGGATTTTAGTTGTTGTTACCATTTTAAAACAACCGCTCAAACAATTCTTACTAGATTTGGCATTTCTCCTAAATTATTCATGACAGTGATTTGGCTTTGTTATTTTTACCAGACAATTTACCAAAAATACTTATTTCCACTTGTTTTTATCTGGGAGTAATTAACAGCCTGGGATCATTGCAAATTGCTAAAGAGTGTGACAGTATCCAACCAGCATGCAAAACAACAAGATGCTAAGGTTAACAGTGTTTCATTGAAAATCTTCTGAACATTTACTTGAAACATTTATTACTGCATGTTGAATCTATCAATTTCTGGAATAAATGTTTGATGCGGAAAAAAAAAACAAGCTTAGTTCAAACAGGCAATTAACCATTGTCTGACATGTGAATATGTGAAAACTTGAATGATTTTACAGATAAAATGTTGATGAACTCATCTGTAGGTAAAATTTTACATTTATTGAAGTTCTTAACCTGACTGGAGGCCTCCCTAGTGGAGCAGTTAGCATTGCAGACTTACAGTCTATCTATTATTCTTTACTCTTTGATATTGAATGCTTCTATGTTAGCAAGCCAAAGAATAGTTGCAGCAGTACATTCAAGCAATACTAAAAGTCTCCAACTTCTTGAATAGTACATGACTGCCACATGACAGTGTAACATGAAAACAGGAGCGTGACAATATACAAACATGTATGATTTGCAGAGAAAAAAAGCCTTCCCATGCTTAATATCTTAAATGAAGTTGCCAATCTCTCAATATGAACAAAATCATTCATCATTTTAAGGCAAAATTTAAAAATATAAAGTGACTAAATAGCAGACTGTGTGATGATCAGATCTGGCTGATTTTGGACAGTACTGGTTGCACGGGTAGAATCTGTTGCTGCTAGCAGGCTAAGAATTTTAAGAACCATGCACCAGTCACCATTTAATTGTTGCATCATCTGCCTTAAAGTAGTATGTTTGTTTGTTTATTGTCATTATGCTGATTTTATGCTGTTTTTATGCTGTTTATATGCTATTTTTCATGTTTTATGCCAACTTTATGCTATTTTTCATGTTTTATGCTAATTGTATGCTATTTTTCACGTTTTATGCCAATTTTATGCTATTTTTCATGTTTTATGCTAATTTTATGCTATTTTTCATGTTTTATGCTAATTGTATGCTATTTTTCATGTTTTATGCAAATTTTATGCTATTTTCATTTTTTTGCTGATTTAATTTGCTGTTTTTCATGTTTTATGCTGTTTTCATGTTAATTGCTGATTTTAACACTTTTTTGTTAAACCACCCTTTCCTGGATAACTAACCAGAAATGCAACTTTTGTACAAGCTATGAGAGACAAATGACCATTAAACTTAATGTCCATGTTAAATTGTCACCAAGAATTTACACTCAAGTCTTGATTGTACCGAGGACCCCAAGATTACAAATCCGTTGCTCTCCATATTGATTTAAGCAAGCAGACAGTGAAATAAAAATTATTTGATAAAACATCGAGCTAGACTTCCATCAAAAAATGATGATAAGATGCTTCTATACATGGCCAAGACTACACAGCACAACCTAATTTAGCAATAACAAATACAGATACTTATTTTCTACAAACTTTTAAAAAACTAATTTAAGAAAATGGGAGTAGTGGGAATTAACCCATAGATTGTGTAACCAAGACATTTTAAAATCAGATATAAAATCTCCATAAAAATTTACAAATTCCAGAAAAATATCAAGAAATTTCATTTAATGTGTTTGACTTGCAAAAAGAAAAAAGTTCTATGAATTTGTGAGAGAAAACAAATTCCACAAGGAAACATTAAACAAAGTCATCTGTAAAAAAGGATTTAATATCCCACTTCATGCAACAATATTCCCTGTAAATAAGTTAAGATTTTAAATTTTATTGTTTGTAAAGATTCAGATAAAGTTTCCTTATTATGTCAAATGGGGTATTAGAATTTGTTTAATTTAAGACGGTTTTGTCTCCTTTATACCACTAAAATGTTCTGTCCACCAAAATCAACATTACCCATCCCTTAGGAGGAGCCCTACTAAATTGTGTTGTGGTCTGTATTATCTGCTGACCATGACATTCTACAAATTTGTGATATGACACTCAACAATGCATTGCGACGACAGTGCCAGTAATATGTAATGTACCAACTCATTTAAAAACAAAATGATTTAAATAAAAAAGTACTTGTTATCCTGCCTTGGATATTTTATGAACATGTTTTGGTATTAAATCATGTTGTATGACTTGATTATGGTAATTGATATATTCTTTAAGTGTTGTTTTAAGATAGGCTGCATACAATAAACTTATATAGATACCTCATAAGGCTTTAATAGATACAATGAATAAGACTTTTATAGCATGTCATGAAAACAAGACATTTTATTTTAAGAACAAACAAAATGATCGTGTAACCAAAACTATGTACTTCATGTCACTACAACTTCATGATTTCACTGTTTGTTGATAATTCATTATTTCTTCTAAATGACTGCTTACATATATAATTTACCCCTTATCTCATTAAGTATCTTTAATGGACTTATTAATTTTTCAATCTGGACAAAAACATTCATCAGTTTTGGGAAAATATCATATTATGAACTATCTGAATGCTGATCTGATCTGAAGAATCAGTTGCAGCTGGCAAGAGCATTAAGTTTTGTTTCTTGACTGGACATCACTTACTTTAGATATTCTTGTATAATGAACTGACAATTCCCATATTAAGTCAGACACAGACTTTAATTCACTGTAAAGTATTAATGCACATGCAGACAAAAATCACTTTTCCTTGAAAAAAACTGCACTTAATGATCTTTCATTAGTTTGCTATCACCTAAATATTGATATATCATTTTCATTGGAGAAACAAACATGTATTATATAAAGGATGCATGAAAACTATACTGAAGCAGAAGTTTAATACTTCCTGCTTCCAGACTACCCTATGGCAATAACAATAACAGTTCACCTTTATATAATAATCTAATCCAAGATGACCTTGACCTTTCACAAGCATAATAGTAATGCACTCCAAGATGACACTGACTTTGTGCCTTTTAATAGCTATGCACTCTTAAGAAGACTTTGACCTTTAACCTTCTAAAAGTAATGCACTCCAATCTGACCATGACCTTTCATCTTCTAATAGTTTTGCACAATGAGATGACCTTGACCTTTCATCTTCTGATGATGACTGATCTCCAGTCAAAAGTTGTTTTAAAAATACATGTACAATTATGTTATCAAACTATGAACTTAGTCTGTTTTTTGTTTGTTTGTTTTTTCAAAATTAACTAAATAACCTCCTTTTCCCTTTGCAAAACAAAATACTAATGTACCTACCAACAAAAGAATTTGACAAATACCAAGACAATTTCTAAGCATACAACAACAAATACATGTAGTTCTTTTTTACAAACCTTTATTGTTTTATCTCACTGCAAATCGGCAGAGCCAGATCACTGTGTTTTAAACAGTTAATTCTGAGCCTAAGATATTTTGGTCTGTACGGACAGTAAGTGTAAGATTCTACTGCCAAATATAATTTACCCTAGAAGTACTGCTTATCCTGATGGCCAACTTGCTAGGTTAAATGACTGAAAGGCTATTGTAACAAATTAAAGATAATGATGAAAAAACACCCACAAGTCACATTGAAGGCTAGCCAAATGTTCCAATACCATTTGGAAAAGAGCTATATTATATCAACTGCCCAGTGGAATGGGACAATAACCTGACCAGGCAAGTGTATTATTGATGGTCATTATACAACTTTTGGTTTCTTTAATCTGTGTATACATTAACGTGATTGGTTGTAAATCTTCTAAGAGTTCCTTGACTCTTTAAAAGTGCAAACCTCTCTTGAAAAAACTAATGAAAGTAAAGAACTTTTCCATTGTAATGGTCAAAATTAACTGGTTCTGAACATTAGGGTTCCAAACATAGTATCAAATGATTCTGGGGATAGTATTAAATAGTTCAAACACAGAATTTAATGGTATTAAATGGTTCCAAACATGGTTAATAATGGCTTAAACAAACTTAGTATTAATTGATTCCAAATACTGTCTTTGTTTGTTTGTTTGTTTCATTTTACGCCTTTTCCCAACAGTATTTCAGTCATATAGGCGGGTAATTTCCTAAACATCGTTCCTGGAGAGTTATACAAGTACTAGACTACCTTCCTCCGTGCTAAACTACCAAAGCATCTCCCGGGGATCGAACCCACGCCAGAGAGGTTACTGGATTAGAAGTCATCGACTCTAACCCCTCCACCACGGAGGCAGTCAAAATTAAATGGTTCTGAACATAGTATCAAATAGTTCTAAGCATAGTATTAAATGGTTCTAAGCATAGTATTAAATGGTTCTGAACATATATTAAATGGTTCCAAACTTAGTAGTGAATGGTTTCCAACATGGAATTGCACAGTTTTGAATAAAATATCAAATGGTTTTTAACATTACTATGTAAATGTATCAAAATAAGTTTCCAAATAAAGTGTCCAATGGTAACAAGTTAAGTGTCAAACAGTAAATGCAAGATGATGAGGAGAATATGCAAGTCTATAGGACCTCAGGCTAATGTGAAACTTACTAAGGTTGAAAACCAAAATAGACTTCACATTAGCCAAGGAATCTTTGTACAGTAACTATTTTATTAATTGACCAAATCTAAATTCTTCAGTTATTCTGAAATAATAAATAGCTATCTTTGTAACTGACAACTATGATAATTAAGCTTGATCAAAAATTTCATTAAAAAATCAGAAATTGTAAAGCCTTCTCTAGGAGATAAATTTCTTTTTTTACACAAGTTAGGTATGCAAATAAAATTAATGAGCCTAATAATTTTGATATACACCTGTTAAAACACTTAATTCTACAAGCATTACTTCAAATCTGATCTGATAATATCAGATTGATCTACCTTTACTTTTCTGGGTCAATAAGTCTTTTCTTTAAAATAGATAAATTCATAAATCATCTATAACTAAATATACAGCTGGTGCCTGCAACTCTTACATTAAACCAACCAACATTTGAGCCGCGTCAAGACAAAACCAACATAGTGCGTTCGCGACCAGCATGGATCCAGACCAGCCTGCACATCCGTGCAGTCTGATCAGGATCCATGCTGTTCGCTTTCCAACTCTATTACAAGTAGAGAAACTGATAGCGAACAGCATTGATCCTGATCAGACTGCGCGGATTCGCAGGCTGGTCTGGAACCATGCTGGTCGCAAACCCATTATGTTGGTTTTGTCATGGCGCAGCTCATTAATTTTTTACATGATTACCTTTTTAAGTCTTAAAGATTTTCTATTTTGCATCTTAAAATTTTAGTACTAAACCTACATTTATACAGTCAAGGCCCCAAGGTTATAAAACCTTTTCCTGAGAGCAAACTCGAATATTAGGATTTTCACTGGTCAATTCACATCTGTGCCTGTTTCTGACCAATCAGATGCCTGAGATCTGAGTTTGAGCTTAGAATATTTCTTTATAACCTTGGCCCAAGGGTTTCTCTGTATTATAGTAGTCAAAATCGTTTACATCTTAATGCAATCATTATCAAAGACACTGATTTGATTTCAAAGTCATGAAGAACTGGCTTTATTTCTTTTGCATTTGCAATGTTTATAAAATAAATTACTTCAGCATTATTAGATGACCGACATCTACAATATTTGGCTCAATTTGTTTGTTGTTTAATATGTAGAAAATTAGCCTCAGGTAACTAACCTGAACTAACTGGTTTTGTTCTTGCATTGCTAGTTACAGTTGCACCTGAGGTATAAAGATAAACTGATTTAGATCATTAAGATAGAAAGTACACTGTATTGTGAGAAAATAAACAGAAGCTACTTATCTTTCTCATGGAACATGACATCTTTTTCTCTCTCTCATAGATTGATTTAATGTGCAGTTTATTTTTATTGTTGTTTATTTCTTGAAATACAACCAGTATAGATAACATAAAACAAGCAGATATCAACATCTATCTCAGACTTGGAAATTACAATTAATCTTTAAGTAGAAATCATGCATTCAACAAGAGCTGTCCGTAAGACAGCGCGCTCGACTTTTTTATTGCTTGCCAATAAAAAAAGTTTTTGCAGTAAAAGGCAATACAAGAATCTCTGTATTTTTAAAGTGAACAATGGCCATGAGCATTAAGATATTTAGTGAAGAATTATTTTACTGAATTGTGTGATACCCTTGAACACTGCAGCAAAGTTTGAAATGTTTAAGTCAAAAGAGGGCTGGTAAGAAAGAAAAAAAAACTGAGTTGAGCCTTAAATAAATTTAATAGTATTAAACCCACTTTGAGAGAATAAGGTATTTTTACGTCACTCAGAACACCTTGGTAAATGACATAATAACATAATTTTTCAAGAAATCTATGCCAAGGAAGCAGTATATTTTTGTACAATCAGCATAATATATAGATTTGACTTTGTATGTGAAAGTATTATAGTTACCTTATAATACAAGTAATAGATAAATTTTATCAAGCTTTTTTAGATGTTGTCAGTTGGTCACAAGTGGATCTCTTTCACACAGGCTGTGCGTGACTGGTTACTTTTCGTCGGTCCACTATGTAGATAATGCGTTGTAAACTGATATTTGAATTACATGAAGGAAGTTCAATTCATTATTTAATTTCAAGTACAAAAAGAGAAAAATAACTAGTTGTTTGATACCCTTGAATATTACAGCAATGTTTATATGACATAATTTATGGTAAAGTGAACAAGTGGATAGGAATGAATTTTTTTAGATTTTTTAAGTTTTTTAGTGCTTGCCTATAATACAAAACATTGACAGTTAAGGGCCATAATTCAAATAAAATCTTTGACAGAATTACCTTCTCCTGGACATGTTTGGGAATCATGATTGTAAACAAGTATTCCAACTTTCAAATTAATATCTCAAACAGTTCAGTCAAAAAGTGGACTGGTACTAAAAACTTAACCAAGATTCTAAGTCGATAAAAGGCCTTAATTTTTAAAACAAATCCTTGACAGAGTTACCTTCTCTTGCGTACAGATGGGGGTAATGATGTGAAATAGCATTAAAAGTTTCAAAGCAATATCTCAAAGGGTTAAGGCAATAAGTGGATTTTACCCATATTCAATGTATTTTCTAAGTCAAAAAGGGGCATAATTCTGTCAAAAACCTTGACAGAGTTATGTCCTCTTGTCTGTTGATGAAGGTCGTGATGGTAAACAAGTATGGTCAGTTTCAAAGCAATACCTCCAATGGTTTTGAAATAAAGTGAGGTGGTACAAAAAACTTAACCAAGCTCAATACACTTTCTAAGTCAAAAAAGGGCCATAATTCTGTCAAAAACCTTGACAGAGTTATGTACTCTTGTCTGTAGATGGAGGTTATGATGGTGAACAAGTATGGTAAGTTTCAAAGCCATACTTGTAATACTTCTGAAATAAAGTGGGGTGGTACGAAAAACTTAACCAAGGTGTGACGCCAACGCCGACGCCGGGGCGAGTAGGATAGCTCCCCTTTTCATAGAAAAGTCGAGCTAAAAAGTGGATTGTACTGGAGCCTGGTATTGACTTCTCTAATAGAAATATTGTAGATTCCTGACATTGACTTCCCTTATGGAAATATTGTAGATGTCTATGTCATTGCCCTTTATAGAAATATAAAAAATATGCCTAACCATAGTAATATTGTAGATGCCTGACATTGACCTCCTTTATAGAAATATTGTAGATGCCTATGTTATTGCCGTTTATAGAAATATTGTTCATGCCTAACCATAGTAATATTATAGATGCCTAACCATAGTAATATTATAGATGCCTGACATTGACTTCGTTTATAGAAATATTGTAGATGCCTATGTTATTGCCGTTTATAGAAATATTTGTACATGCCTAACCATAGTAATATTATAGATGCCTGACATTGACCTCCTTTATAGAAATATTGTAGATGCCTATGTTATTGCGTTTATAGAAATATTGTAGATGCCTAACCATAGTAATATTATAGATGCCTGACATTGACTTCCTTTATAGAAATATTGTAGATGCCTATGTTATTGCCGTTTATAGAAATATTGTACATGCCTAACCATAGTAATATTATAGATGCCCGACATTGACTTTCTTTATAGAAATATTGTAGATGCCTATGTTATTGCCTTTTATAGAAATATTGTAGATGCCTAACCATAGTAATATTATAGATGCCTGACATTGACTTCCTTTATAGAAATATTGTAGATGCCTAGGTTATTGCCTTTTATAGAAATATTGTACATGCCTAAATATAGTAATATTATAGATGCCTGACATTGACTTCCTTTATAGAAATATTGTAGATGCCTATGTTATTGCCTTTTATAGAAATATTGTACATGCGTAACCATAGTAATATTACAGATGCCTGACATTGACCTCCTTTATAGAAATATTGTAGATGCCTATGTTATTGCCTTTTATAGAAATATTGTACATGCCTAACCATAATAATATTGTAGATGCCTGACATTGACTTCCTTTATAGAAATATTGTAGATGCCTATGTTATTGCCTTTTATAGAAATATTGTACATGCCTAAATATAGTAATATTATAGATGCCTGACATTGACTTCCTTTATAGAAATATTGTAGATGCCTATGTTATTGCCTTTTATAGAAATATTGTACATGCCTAAATAATTATAGTAATATTATAGATGCCTGACATTGACTTTCTTTATAGAAATATTGTAGATGCCTATAATGTTATTGCCTTTTATAGAAATATTGTACATGCCTAAATAATTATAGTAATATTATAGATGCCTGACATTGACTTCGTTTATAGAAATATTGTAGATGCCTATGTTATTGCCTTTTATAGAAATATTGTACATGCCTAAACATAATAATATTGTAAATGCCTGACATTGACTTCGTTTATAGAAATTTTTGTAGTTGTCTATGTCATTGCCTTTTATAGAAATATTGAACATGCCTAACCATAATAATATTGTAGATGCCTGACATTGACTTCCTTTATAGAAATATTGTAGATGCCTATGTTATTGCCTTTTATAGAAATATTGTAGATGCCTAAACATAATAATATTGTAGATGCCTGACATTGACTTCCTTTATAGAAATTATTGTAGTTGTCTATGTCATTGTCTTTTATAGAAATATTGTACATGCCTAAACATAATAATATTGTAGATGCCTGACATTGACTTCCTTTATAGAAATTATTGTAGTTGTCTATGTCATTGTCTTTTATAGAAATATTGTAGATTCCGGACATTGACTTCCCTTAGGGAAATATTGTAGCTGCCTGACATGGACTTTTCTAAAGCCATGTTATAAATGCATGTCTGGCATTAATTTCTTCTATAGGGACATTGAAGATTCCTGACATTGACTTCTAGAGACATATTGTACATTTATTTGTTATTGAAATATTAATACTTGTCTATTTTATAGGACTTCTTCTATCTGATACCTGTACTTAAACAGAAAATTTTCTGTATAAAATAAGTGACATTTCAGAACATTCTGTCCATATTTTTCAGTTGATAAAAAGTAACCAAGAAAACTAATTAACTAGAGGGCATTTTAATAGATAAACGTGACAGGTAGGAGTGATCAGCCAATCAGTGTCAAGAATATGATAAACTAAGGTAATATTTTCCTTAGAACAGTGCAATACATTTATTTATTATGTATTCTGATATGGAAGCTGCTTATCACACTTGAAAATGAAAAATATTACCAGCAATGCATGTGAAAACAAGAAACATGGCAATGCCATGAAACCAGGTTTTCAATTATCACCATTGTAGATAAATATGTTGTATTTGAAATACAAATACAAGCAACAAACAATGTAACTATGTGCAATGTAAAACATGAATAATGTAGGAGGAATTGCCACTGAAGAAGTGTTCACTATAATATTATGTATAAGGAAAAAAACAAAGGGCCATAATTAGGTCAAAAACTATCCAATCACAAAACCCGACAATATGTGCCAGGGTGCTTGATGACAAAGCTTCTGTGAAAGTTTGAACAAAATCCGTTGAGAAATGTAGGACGAGTTCAGCACAGAAGAATTTGTTCACTATAATTATATTGATAATTCTTTATAATGAAAAACAAGTTACAAAGTAGACATGAAATAATATATCATATCTTTTTTAAATTACCTCCAAAGATGATATGACCTTTGACTGCCAAATCAAGTTAAAATCATGTAAACAGGATTTTCAATGTTAATGTCACTGTGACCTTGACCTTGGAGCCAGCCATGCAGAACATGCGTTCTGCACGTCATCTTGATGTGGTAAACATTTGTCTGAAGTTTCATCAAAATTCTTCAAAGGGTTGAAGAGTTACAGAGCGGACAGGATTTTCAATGTTAATGTCACTGTGACCTTGACCTTGTAGCCAGCCATGCGGAACATGCGTTCTGCACGTCATCTTGTCGTGGTAAACATTTGTCTAAAGTTTCATCAAAATTCTTCAAAGGGTTGAAGAGTTACAGAGCGGACACAATTTCAAGTTAAAATCATGTAAACAGGATTTTCAATGTTAATGTCACTGTGACCTTGACCTTGGAGCCAGCCATGCGGAACATGCGTTCTGCACGTCATCTTGATGTGGTAAACATTTGTCTGAAGTTTCATCAAAATTCTTCAAAGGGTTGAAGAGTTACAGAGCGGACAGGATTTTCAATGTTAATGTCACTGTGACCTTGACCTTGGAGCCAGCCATGCGGAACATGCGTTCTGCACGTCATCTTGATGTGGTAAACATTTGTCTGAAGTTTCATCAAAATTCTTCAAAGGGTTGAAGAGTTACAGAGCGGACACAATTTCAAGTTAAAATCATGTAAACAGGATTTTCAATGTTAATGTCACTGTGACCTTGACCTTGGAGCCAGCCATGCAGAACATGCGTTCTGCACGTCATCTTGATGTGGTAAACATTTGTCTGAAGTTTCATCAAAATTCTTCAAAGGGTTGAAGAGTTACAGAGCGGACAGGATTTTCAATGTTAATGTCACTGTGACCTTGACCTTGGAGCCAGCCACGGGAACATGCGTTCTGCACGTCATCTTGATGTGGTAAACATTTGTCTGAAGTTTCATCAAAATTCTTCAAAGGGTTGAAGAGTTACAGAGCGGACACAATTTCGTTTGACGCCCATCCGCCCATCCGCCCATCTGCCCATCCGCCCATCCGCCCGCCATACCCCAATCTAATAACCAGGATTTTCAAAATTGAAAACCTGGTTAATAATTAAATCACAGAACACAGCAGTAGATAAACTTTCATTTATCATAATTATCTGCAAGATCATGACAAGGTATTTCATGAAGGTACTTCACATGAGCATCATAATTCTATATCATCAACTTGAGGTCTTTAACAATAAGATATCTCTTTTTATAAACCCATTATAAGAGCTTAGATTTGTATCTTTCAAGGGTCTCTTCATACGCCTCATTACAGGCAATTATGTGGTAATTTATCTATCGTGACCATCAGGCCATTCATATCTGATCACATATTTTAAGTTGGTGCACTTGTGCTGTTACGAGGAACCATTTTCCAACAGTCCAAACTTGATGCAGGTTTTGGTCAGACTACTGTATCAATTTTCCCATATACTTACATGATAAGAAATGACCCTTAAACTTACCTTAAAATTGAATATTCATGCTAAAAAGGTGATTTTTTTTTCTAGCTGAATGACAAAAATGATCTTGTTATATAGGGTTGATCGACCAAATTTTTAGCAAAATTTCCCCACAGATGATTACTCTCCTTTTAACTGAATTTTTCTGCTGATCACATATACTTTTTTAAAAAGCAAATATTTATTATCTGATGAAAAATTCTAGATTATTAGCATAAAAATAAATTGAATGAAAGGGCTAAGACATACTATACATGTCATGTTCTACATAAAAGCACAAAAAGGGCCATAACTCAATCCATTTACTAAATGAAAGCATAAGAAAAGCCATAACTAAATGAAACAGTGAAAAGGGCCATAACTCAATAGATTCATTACATAAAAGTATAAACAATAGTCATAACTTATTCTTTTTAATTGTTTAAATCTAACCTACAAAAGAGCAATGAAGGCACAGGTGTACAATTGGGCAAATAGAAAATAACAAGTATTTTTCCTTTGCATGAGACTTGTCTATGAACAAGTTTTCATTTAAAACTTCTTTGCTTCTAACATTTATCATTGGTAGAAATATGTTACTTTTATAATTTTATGTAACTTTGCGTCAATGCTGACAAATTGTTTTCCAAGACTGTATCAAGCTATCAGTATGTTGTTATGCTGTTACTCAGGGGAAGGAAGATAATGGTGATATATTTGTACTTTACAATAAAATATTATAAGTGCAATATTCATATAAGTGTAAAAAAATGAAGTATATATATCACACAAATATAATTTGATATCTATTTCTACCATTAAATTCACAACATAGTGAACTCCCGAGCAATAACTGCTTTATTGATTTAGATATGAAATTTTCCATTGTTCACCATCTGTAAATTTATTATTTTCAATTTGTAGATAAAATAAACTTACTCTTTTATCAAAAACATCTATTTAGAGTGAAACATAAGAAAAACTATGCTAAATTTTACCATTATAAATATGAGGGACTTTAATATTTATTACACTTCATACCTTAAATATACTTGTCCATCTTTCAATCTGGACATTCTTAGGAAGTATTTTGTTTGTTTGTTTGATGGGTTTTATTTCACACCAAGACAGTATAGGTCATATGGTGACGTTCCAGCTTTACTGGTTGAGGAAGACCTCAGGTACCCTTCCATGTATTATTTCAGGCACAAACGGGCTGCTGAGTAGAACCACCGAAGTTCCGTAAGCTAGCTTGATACTGATTGAAAAGTGAACAATGCACAACATGTTTGGACAGCATGGATGTGTCATGTGATCTTGGTCTGCACTGGTTGCACGAGTAGAATCAGTTGCTGCTAGTTTAATATCCAAATACTAAACCAGCAGTCATCAGTATTGAGTCACTGGTCAGACTACACAGATGAATAATGCAAGTCTAGCACAGCTCTATCCTGTCCTGGAATCATAGCCAACTCATTTTCACTAGCAGCAATGTAAAGGGTCAAGGTTGTAAAGTGATTTTCTAGTTTTATAATGCATGGTTTTCATTTTCATCTCAGCCAATCGATGTACAAACGAAAACAAACAATTTGGCAAAGGGTTAAGAGGGATATTTAAATATAAAGGCTTAAAATACAAATGATTTTAACAGCATTTCAACTGATGATTTAGATTGCCCATCTGTTAATAATGGAAAACCCTACTGGTGGAGAAAGATTACATGTGCCTTGACTTCTGAAAAGTGTTTTCGATAGATGGTTAATGACCCAATATATAAAATTTTCAAGTGCCAAACTTACATGCACATAAGGTCAAACAAATTTTCACAGTTTCAATGTTAACAAAACATAGTATTAATTATTGTCAATGGTGTCATGAATTTTACAACTCATTTCAAGTGCAATTAATCATCATGCAGTGTCATTTACAATAAATTCATATAGAAACTTTTTCAATTCAATAATCTAGTATTATACAAATGCATCTTCTTTAAGAATAATTTATTTTTTGTAGATATGACCAAGTAACCGAAATAATGTGTGCAATACATTGTCTTAACCTGAAATCTGATAAGCGAAGTATCATCATACCATGAACACGGTCACACAGACATTCTTTGTTTATTTGTTTTAGGTTTAACACAGTGAACATCTAAGGCATGTCATATAAGTCACTTTGAAATATGGCTTGTTTATTTCTATACCTATTTCTAGTATTACGTGTGTTGTACCAACAGGCCAATGTTTATATCTTAATTAAAATCTTTGCTGATGACACCGAAAGAGATAAACTGTATATCCGTCATTAAAATACTATTTGTAATACTGATATGAGAACAAAGTGTGAATTCCAGTCATAAAATCATGAATCTGATTACATAGTACTATTAACAATAATGATAATAAAAATGTGTTCATTTTGGATAACATATTTGAGCCACGTCATGACAAAACCAACAAACTGCGTTTGCGACCAGCATGGATCAAGACCAGCCTGGGCATCCGCGCAGACTAATCAGGATCAATGCTGTTCGCTTACCAACACTATTACAAGTAGAGAAACTGATAGCGAAACCCATTGCAAACCCATTATGTTGGTTTTGTCATGGCACGGCTCATTTATCATACTGATTTATCTTAACACTTAAAAGCAATATTAATTTAATATTATTAATTTAAAATCCTTTTTTTCTTTCAAAAATATCTTTTTACTACTTAAAGAGAATGGTCAGACTAAGTTTTTGAATATTGATTAGTATTAAGTATGACCTACTGACCTAATGGAGCTGTTTATCCTTTCATGTAAATGACCTAATGACCAAATTTAAATATACAATTCTCAATGAGTGATGGCCCCTATTACTAAGTTTAACATCAAGGAAAAATCATCAAGATGCAAAATCTACAAATTGGAGTGCAAATATCTCTAAATAAATGGGGAGACAATTTGCTGCTTAAACATTTTCCCTTGTTTTCAATAACTTTATTTCATAAAGTTGCTTTAAAATTTTTGAAAATTTTAAAAAAAATTCTAAAACTTCCATAAACTCTAAATTTTACCAAATCACAAACAAGACTGTACAAGTATGACGTTGGTAAAGTGACAATTTTCGTATGATAAAATCATAATATATTATGCAGATTTCATATTTCCGCTTGCGTGACAGATTTCTTTTTTTGAAGAGAAAGAATGTCATTTTAATAAAATAGTTCACTGTGACCTCGTTATCATTTTAACTACACGCTAGATCTAGTTTCATTACGTAAATAACAAAAACACCTTCCAACACCATTTCACCTAAAGCACTATGTACTGAAAGATAACTTGATTTGTAAAGATAAATAATTTTGTTACTGTGTACTTAAAAGGTATTTTATCTCATATGTTTTTGTTTATTTTTGTTTTTTTTATTTTACATTTCACTGCCATTTTTGAGTTTGGATGAAACTGAAAGTAATAACCCTCAGCCCTCTGTATAAAGCTAGGCCAGCCAGTACATCAATGCCATCTGATCAGGCTCCCCTAATTAATGATTGACAATTATAAAAATAAAAGTTGGACAAGACTATTTGAGAAATTCAGCAGGGTAAAGACATTCTATGTAAAATGTTTTTTATTATTATTTCATTAAATTTTTCTTGTAAGACTTTTTTAATTCATAAACTTAAGTGCAAAAATCACCTTCTAAAGTACTTGATAACAAGAGCTGTCACAGGAGACAGCGAAGCTCGACTAATAAAATACTGGACGCAGTAAGGAGGACAAAACTATGAAAGAAAAATCAATTATGTATTAAGTTATAGTAAAAAATAACATTTGTTAACATAAATTCCAAGATCAAGGGGAATAATTCTAGAAATAGTCACGCTAGAGTTATGAACCTTGTCACATAACATGTGTGTAATGATAAGGCAGCACACCACACTAAATGAAGCCGCAGCTTCGAATGGCCAGGGAGGATTTCATGGATATAGTGACTATTGTGGATTTAAATGACTGGTTGTCTTTAAAATGCATTTTCAGCATGAAATTTGTTTTTGTGACATGTAATATGATCATTGGCAAATTCGAAAACATGGTTAGAAATCACATGCTGATAATTATTGATGTCAAGGTCGCCATTGTTTGTAAACATTGCTTTTAAACAGCATGCTCGGTGAAAACAAGTAATTTTACAGGGGGGTACAAACTTTCAGCAATAGCAAAAAATCTACAAGGCCAAGCACCTATTTCTTTGTGATATTTTGCATGCATAGGAAGTTGCTAAAGTAGTGACAGAGTTTTTGTAGACCGTATATTTGCAGGTAATTTTTGCCGAAGGGACGAAAAATGTTATTTTGGGTCTCGGACCACTATAGATTTTTGGCTTTTACGGAATGAATTGGAATTTTTTTAACTGCCTGACTGTTGCATATGGGATGATTTCATTACAGATTTGCAATGGTATGACATATATGTTCTTAACAAAATGTGTTTTCTTTTTCCAGGTTGTGTAGTTTGGGATCAGATTTATCAGACATATTGCTTGTAGGACATTGACGGCAGAAACTTGAAATTTAGTGTGGAGTGCTACCTTAAGGTAAAATGAAATTTTTTCAATGCTTGTTTTTTCTCATTAAACTTTGTGTAAATACTTTAGAATACACACTGACTACAATTATGATGAAATTTCATAATAATATTAAACACAGTCCCAGAAAGTCAGCTTATAAAAGGGGAGGTAACTCAAATTCCAGAAATTCTTTGTGAAATGTATTAAAGGTGCTGTGTCTGCTGTGTTGATTACACCTACTTATTCTAGGAGATACAGCTTTAGAAGAATGCTAATTTTCACATATAGAGCTATGAAGGTTAAATTAGATGTTGTTTTCCTGCTTTTTATGACTTTTAAATTAAGAAAAAAGGCATGCATTTAATGAATTTCAGCTGTATGTGTGAAATATGGCCATCCGAAGTGTTTCGAGTGATGCAAAATCATTGTATGGAGGTAAATTTTTGCTGGAAATCACTTTTTAAGGGCAAGTGGATATATAATCTAGGTTTTCTGGTGAGATTGTGACCATTTTAAAGCTGAGAGAGCAAGATCGACTAGTCGGAAAATTTGGTTTTTGCACTGTCACTTGGTGAATTTCAATTCCCTAGGAGACCCACATTGTGATGTCTATAATGCCGTGAAGGCCCTGACAAATGCTTTGTCTCTTTGTTTTTGACTTTACACATAAACCTATATGAACATTGTGCATGCCAAATAGATTTTCTACTGTGTAGGACTGAAAAAAATAGCATATATATAGTGTCTGGCAGGAACATATCTGATATATTTTTGTGCCCCCCCCCCCCCCCCCCCCCCAGTGTCACATGAAGCCAGTTTATTCTTAAACTGTATGGCAATTTGTTGAATATTTCTTCCATATCATATGACATAAGGATATATTTGTGCATATTAGTTGTATAGATAGTATGGAACCCATTTTGTCTACACCTTACATTGGGAATTCTTTCTTTTTCTACATGCACTAAAAACAGCGTGCCGAGGGCTGAAAATGGGGCAAACAGTATAGTTCATTAAAGGCACTTATAAAGAAAAGCAAACAATTCCTAGCAAAATTAAATCATTTTATTTATTGAAATATGCACAAATTTGCAGAAAAAGTCTGTATAAAGTTCAGCAATCAATGTTAAGGTGCTCCTTAAGGCAGCACACCACACTAAATGAAGTCGCAGCTTCGAATGGCCAGGGAGGATTTCATGGATATAGTGACTATTGTGGATTAAAATGACTGGTTGTCTTTTAAATGCATTTTCAGCATGAAATTTGTTTTTGTGACATGTAATATGATCATTGGCAAATTCGAAAACATGGTTAGAAATCACATGCTGATAATTATTGATGTCAAGGTCGCCATTGTTTGTAAACATTGCTTTTAAACAGCATGCTCGGTGAAAACAAGTAATTTTACAGGGGGTACAAACTTTCAGCAATAGCAAAAAATCTACAAGGCCAAGCACCTATTTCTTTGTGATATTTTGCATGCATAGGAAGTTGCTAAAGTAGTGACAGAGTTTTTGTAGACCGTATATTTGCAGGTAATTTTTGCCGAAGGGACGAAAAATGTTATTTTGGGTCTCGGACCACTATAGATTTTTGGCTTTTACGGAATGAATTGGAATTTTTTTAACTGCCTGACTGTTGCATATGGGATGATTTCATTACAGATTTGCAATGGTATGACATATATGTTCTTAACAAAATGTGTTTTCTTTTTCCAGGTTGTGTAGTTTGGGATCAGATTTATCAGACATATTGCTTGTAGGACATTGACGGCAGAAACTTGAAATTTAGTGTGGAGTGCTACCTAAGAAATATATGTTTGAAGTTTGAAGTAGATACCTTAAAAAGTAAAGAAGTTATAATATTTCTTAAATAAAATCTTAAGTTCAAAGAGAGATAAATCTGTAAATATTGCTTCAAGAGTTATGAACATTGTCACATAAAATGTAATTGATGAAAAGGAATAAGTATTTGAAGTTTGAGTAAGATACCTTTAAAACTAAAAAAGTTATAGTAAAAAATAACATTTTTCTAGTATAAAAATCTAAGTTTATGGGGAGATAATTCTTGCAATATTGGTGCTAGAGTTATGAACCTTGTCACATAACATGTGGATGATGATAAGGTACATATATTTGAAGTATGAGGTTGATCCCATAAGAAATAAAGAAGTAACAGTAAAAAATAGTATTTTTTAAGGAAAATTCTTAGTTCAAGGGGAGATAAATCTGAAAATATTGGTGCTAGAGTTATGAACCTTGTCACATAAGATATGGTTGATGATAAGGAACATATATTTGAAGTTTGAAGTTGATACCTTAAGAAATGACAAAGTTATAGTGAAAAATATTTTACTGCACCAAAACTTTAATCTGAAATCTGGACGCGGACGCCGACGCTGGGGCGAGTAGGACAGCTCTCCAAATACTTTGTATAGTCGAGCTAATAAAATCATCTTTATATTTGGTAATTATCGCCCAATAAACTATTCCCACCTTGTTGCAATTACCTCCCTTTAGTATACTTTTTTCCCAATTAAATTTGTTAAACGTTCATATAAATTATTATTAGTAAGTCTAGAAACAGTTTATTTTGTTTTTTAACTGTATGTAAATTTTTTGACATAATTTTAATACAGTGTAACTATTCACTTGCCAGACTTTAAAACAACAACTCATGTGCACTTGAAAAAAGTTTTATCACTAAACTAGTTTTCAATACATCATGATTTTGAGTGCTTTGTCAACACGGATTACAAGAGCTTCAAATTCTAAAAATACCACCCGGCAATGCCTTTTAGAACACCACAAAAAAAATTGGGGATACTATGCAATTTATATTAAACAGAAAAATTTTTCATATTTAACCCATAAAAAAAAAGCAAAAAACCAAAATTAGCCCCCTTGTTAAGTTTTTGGATTCCCCCTAAAATGTAAAAAGGGATTTGATGAATTTTGGTCGAAATTTAATGTTTTTTTAAAAGAAAAAAATTTTCCCCCAGCTGTTAAAAAGGGGATAACCCCTAAACCCCATTTTAAAATTTCTTTCCCCATTTTGGAAAATGTTCCCACAATGGGCCCTCATAACAAATTTTTTGCTAAAATACAGCCTTAAAATGATTTGGGAAAAAGGGAATTTTTGGGATATTTTAATTGCAATTTCAAAATTTAAAAATAAAAACAGTTCCTTATTTAAA
The DNA here is from genome assembly GCF_026571515.1 of Ruditapes philippinarum. NCBI lineage: Eukaryota > Metazoa > Mollusca > Bivalvia > Venerida > Veneridae > Ruditapes > Ruditapes philippinarum. The sequence continues at coordinate 132,499 of NW_026866943.1, read as the reverse complement.
ATTTAAATATTATCAAACCTGCTGAAATAAAAATCAAATTTTCATTAAGTTCAGCTAAAGAAAATTTTTAATTTGAAAAAAATATACAAATTAATTTAATTGCACATGGTCGAAATAAAAAATTGTTTAACCTTTTTTTATTTTTTATTTTTTTTATTTAAAGAATTTTTAACCTTTCCGGGGATTTTTATATAGTTTTTCCCAAATGAAAATAAGATAACCCAAATTTTTTACAAACAGTTAATTTGCCCTAAAAAATTGTCAGTGAAATACCCTGCATATGTTTAATTTTTTAATGTTTTTGGGGGGTTTTTTGGCCCCAAATGTTTAAGACCCGTTTTACTTAAAAACCACCCCCCCCTAAACCGCTTGGGTTCAAATTTCTAAAGGTCCCGGGGGTTTTTCCCAAATCATTTAAAGTGGAAAGTCCCCAAAAACTGAAAATTTTTGGGGTGAAATTTTGTAAGATTTCCAATCAAAAAAAAAAATTTTATTTTTAAATTTCCCAATATAAAAGGGGCCCATTATTTTTAAAAAAATTGTTTTTGAGATTTTAAAATTTTGGCCACTTTTTAAAATTGGGATGAGATTTTTAATACACAAATAGGATTAATCCCTAAAATGACCAAGTATTTTTATTGTTTATTATTATTAAACTATATTATTTGTTGTTAATTATTACTAATAATTATTATTAAATTAAATTATTATTATTTTTAATATTATTCTTATTATTTGACCTTTTCAATGGCTTTTTAATATCATTTTTAAACTTGTAATGTTTTATCAAAAAAAAAAAAAAAAAAGGAAAAAAAAAAAAACCAAAATTCGTTACTTTAATAGTAAACCAAAATAGAATTTTTTAAACGCATTAAAAATTCCAAAAATTTATATATATGACATAATATATTTATATTTATTTCTCCCACTTACTTAGGTTGATATCAAAAAAAAGATGGCATAATATGACTACCAACAATAACTAAAACTACCTAAAATTCTAAAAATTAAAGAATGAAAAATACTACTATGTACAGTGTTTAAACCTACATATCTATATAACATGTATTACAGGGCCACAAAGCCCCCTAAGAAAAATTTTTTTAACAAACCTTTTTAACTTACCAGGGGTGTTTTCCCTTTACCACATTATTTTTTACATGTTGCCCATTGAAATAAAAATATTTTTTTGTAAAAATTTCCCAAAACCCCCTACTTTTAAATCCCAACCCACTGTTTGTCAAAAAAATCCAATCTGTTTTCTTTTAAAAAAAAAATTTTCCCTTTAAAAAACTGATCTTTAAAAATCAAAAAACCAGGTATAAAAATAAAACAATCTTTTAATGTAAATCCAAAAAATTTTCTTTTTCCAAGGGAAACAAATGTTTTTACTTTTTTATTTAATTTTTAAATTTTCCCTTAAAAAACCCCTTTTGTCCTTTTAATCTTTAAAAAGGGAAAAAAACACGCAAATTATCAAAATCCCCTTTAAAAATAATGGACAGTTTAAACCCATGAAAAAGGGACCTTATAAGTTATGCCCCTTACATAAAATTAATAGAAACTATAATTAACCCGGGGCCCGGGTTACACTTAATTTGTAAATAACACCCCATTTTGATGACAAAAAAAAACAATAAACAATTTTAGCTACTTTGGAAAGGGTAAAACTTTTTTTAAATTAAAATTAAGGTGGGTTAAACTTTTGTAACCTTTTTAAAGGAAACATTATAAAGGGGAGTGTCAAAAGATATCTTGTTAAAAAAAATCTTTTAACATTTCAGATATACAAATATTATCTTTTTTTTGGAAAGGGGAAAAAGGCAAAAAAAAAGGTTATTTTTCCTACAAGGGGATTAAAATTTTAAACCCACTAAGCACTGAGAGATCGCCCCAGTCTTTAAGTTTTTTGGAATTAAAATAAACCCTTTTCCAAGGGGGTTTAATGGTTTTTTCATCATTTTTTAAAATGTTTTGAGATAACTAATAAAAAATACATTTCAACCTCCCCCCAAAAAGTGGCCAACTTTAAAACCCAATTTAACCTTTAATAAACACAGGTTCTTCTTTTAACAAAAAATTAAATTTAAAACCTTTTGAAGGGGCAAAGGGTCCCCTCAAGCAAAAAACCAAAATCACCCCAATTTTTTCCCAAATAGGGTGTTTGCTCTTACCACGGGTTTATACTGTATATATTTATTATAAAATTTTCCCCCTTGGGATAAAACTAAATATAGGGGTTATGAAAATTTTTAAATTACATGTGTTTGGAAATTAAATATTTTGCCCCATGTTTTTGACACTGTATGGCCCCTTTGAAAAAATTTTAAACAGAATTTTTTAAGTTTCTTTTTGTAATTTTTTTCCCGCTCAGTAAACTTTCCGGGTTTCTGATTTTTTTTAAGAAAACAAATAAAAACAAACCCCCAAAAATTTTTATTCCCTGTAGTAAGCAAAAATACACTTGAAAAACTTTCCTTACATTAAAAAATTTTTAAAACCTTAAATTAAAAACATATTTTTAAAAAGAAAAACCCAAATTTTTCCCCAGTTCCTAGTACAGGGAACATAAAGTTAGACAAAAATTTGTTTTAAATTAATTTTCTTTATGCCTCTTTTTTCCCATAAATATCTTTTCCGTGTGTATTCCCCCAGAAAAAGAAAGCTAAAAAATTAATCTATCCCCTATATTTTCAAAAAATTTTTTTTAGACATTTTCCCAAAAACTTCAAAAATGTTCACGGGAAAGCCCGGGGGAAAAAATTTTTCTCCTTTAATGTAACAAAATTTAAATTGACCAAAAAACTTATGGAAATCCCCCCGTTAAATTTTTAAAAAAAAGTCTATATGCAAATCTTAGTAATAATGGTCCAAGTTATTTCTCATCTCATGGCACTCACTGTCTTGTTATATGACACTTGATTTATCTGAGGAAAATTCATAATCTCATAACATAAAACATGATCCATATCAAGTTGTCAGTAAGGAAATATTACATCTAATGGAACATCAACTTCCAAACAAAATTGTATAAAAGCTTCCTTAGGATGGTGAAGTGGGACAAGAAAACAATAGTAAAATATCCCACTGGACAACATCCCACTGCAACAATAGGCCACTAGGACAATATCCCACTGCAAATAGGTACTGCCACAAAACTACAATAACCAATTTGAGAATATCTCACTGGACAAAAGCCCCCTGGGATAATAACCCATTAGGACAAAAGCCTATTGGACAATATCCCAATGAGACAATAACTCACGGCTGGGACTATAGCCAACTGGATATTATCCCACTGGAAATAGCTCACTAGGACAATAGCTCATAGGTTCAATTAATTTGCCCACTAGACAATATCCCTCTTGAAAATAGCCCATAGGGACAATAACTCAAAAGGACAATAGCCAATTGGACAATATCCCACTTGAAAATACCCCACTGGGACAAAAACCTACCAGGGCAATTGCCCACTGGATATTTCCCACTGAAGCATGAGTCTATCTGACAATAGCCCACTGGTTTACTGCTGAATTTGACAGGGAGGACAAATAAAACCCACTGCTTATCAAAAATGATGCCAAAGTACATCAAATAAGATTAAAGCAGACCGGGTGCTATTGTATCAGGGCATGACATGGTGTGAGCTTCACAACACAATTATATTGTCAATTAATGAAAAGGAACCTCAATGTCTATAGGATATGGGTTGATGACATCAATTTGCCACACTGTCCATATCTCACACTTGTCAGAGATACTGAATCCTTTTATGGAAAGGCAAAATATCAAAGTTTGCCTTACTAATTTTTACATTTGTGTGTATATCAATTTTTGTTTTGATACAGCCAAATTTGAATAACACTGATGATGCCATACCTTATTTACATTAATCATCATCAAATATTCAAACTGACTGAACCCAGTCATTTTCAGCAGAAATCATATCATGATCTGCTTTCATAAAATCATGAGCCTACATCAACTAGAGAGAAAAAACTAGAAATGTGTCCATAGGACACTGATGCCCCAACACACCACTGTTCTGTCAATCTTATGACTCTAGGTCAAATATTTTTTGGACTACATGTGCCACAAGTTGAAAACTAAAAATCAACAAAGGGCCATAATTCTGTTAAATTTGGTCGCAGCAAAAATTCCTTCCTTTACTACCATCTACACATTAAGGTTGTTAATTCCTGGAAGTTTAAGCAAAATCTGCCATCCGGTTTAAGAGTAGTTGCATTCACAAAATTTCTACATAGTATGTAGTGAAAAAATCAACAAAGGGCCATAATTCTGTTAAATTTGGTCGCAGCAAAAATTCCTTCCTTTACTACCATCTACACATTAAGGTTGTTCATCCCTGGAAGTTTAAGCAAAATCTGCCATCCGGTTTAAGAGGAGTTGCATTCACAAATTTTCTACATAGTATATAGTGAAAAAATCAACAAAGGGCCATAATTCTGTTAAATTTGGTCGCAGCGAAAATTCCTACCTTTACTACCATCTACACATCAAGGTTGTTCATCCCTGTAAGTTTAAGCAAAATCTGCCATCCTGTTTAAGAGGAGTTGTGTTCACAAAATTTCTACATAGTATATAGTGATAAAATCAACAAAGGGCCATAAATTCTGTTAAATTTGGTCGCAGCGAAAATTCCTTCCTTTACTACCATCTACACATTAAGGTTGTTCATCCCTGTAAGTTTAAGCAAAATCTGCCATCCGGTTTAAGAGGAGTTGCGTTCACAAGATTTCGGGACGTACGGATGGACGTTCCAACATTTTGGGTTTAGGGGATATTTTCTTTGTTATTTTCTTTGTTTTCTTAAGGGCTACTAGCCCATAAACCCTTTGATCACGGAATGAACCTATTGTTCTCTTTTGTTCTCTTTACTGTTATATAGCCCCTTGGGTTTCCAAAATGTTTGCTCGGACGGACAGACGGACGGACAGACAAGTGCAACGCTATATGCTCCCACATTGTGGGGGCATAAAAATCACATAATTATGATATCAAAATATGCAAACTTAAGTATATTAATATTTTCTGTAACATATGAGAGAACATGATGTAATTAATTTTCAGATGTTCATTTTGCATGAAATACTACTGAAGGGCATCTATAAAATATGTTCTGGGAGTGACAGTGCAATACTCTGATGTAATAATTCATAATCCTACCAGGGCAAAATGCAGCAATGGCAGACACCTAACATGAGACATAGCAAAAGACAGTTCAAATCAATATGGATAGAAAATTTATGATGCAGTATGACTGCAAATGAAATGAAATTGCAAAAAATCTGAAATTTGGGAATTTTACAGCACTAATACTCTCTCAAATCTAATGTAGTGTGAGAAGTATTAATCTTTCTTTTGTCGAGCCAAAAGTGATTAGCCTTTGCCACAAGTATTACAGGCCAGCCTGTACTTCCCTGCAATCTGACCAGGCCAACATACCTGGAGCTGACTAACCATTTTAAATTTCACCATGTTATCCACAAAACAAATAATGGACAATTCCAAAAATTGAAGAAATTCAACAGGTAAAGGTTAAAAAAAAACTTTGAATCTATGCTTTAATGTTATTGAAAGGTTTTTTCATAGTATACAAGTGCTTGAAAATTTAATGAAGCTGAGTCAAAGAGTGGTTCATATAATCAGTAGAACTTCGGTAAGTCGAGGTTGAAGGGACTTGCGTAAAAACTTCGACACATCGGGACTTCGACTCATGAATCGCTCTCAATTCCATGACAAAATTTCGACCCGTGACTAGTCTATAACGAAACCTTTTTCATGTTTTTTCCATCATTAATCTCATATTCACATTTTACAATGATAAATATAGCATGTTAAATAACGTTTTTCACGGCTAATTATTTGGACTACCCACAGAGTTACAAAAGGCGTAACAATACAAAAGGGGGATAACATAACCAACTTATAGTATATATTTCGCGTGTTATTCTCACAGGACACCGGGTCAAGGATGTAATCAAATGAAAGTAGTTCTTACTGTTTACTTTCAAATACCACTACGGCAATTAAAATAGTAACGATTAACGCATTTTATCACACATTTTATCGCAAACAAAGGCTGTTTGAACACACGGCTGTGTAATTAACACCTGTCACACAAGTTGATTGGAAATCGTCTTTGCAGCCAGATAAGGTGTGAAAAATGTCTCGAGATCGACGGTGTCAAAATAATAGTACAACTTCGACTTATTTGTGGTAAATTGCACTAGATTTACTTAACACGGACCACGAAAAAACCTCAACACATCGAAAAATTCGACACATAAAATCTCGACTCATAAATAGGTTTTTAAAAGGAATATATAGGGGGAAAAGTCGGGACTTTAATTTTTCTTCGACACATCGAGAAAATCGACTAATCGAAGTTCGACTCATAGAAGTTCTACTGTATGTAGCTTCAACTTTAAAAAGGGCCATAATTCTGTCAAAATCCATGTCAGATTAATGGGCCTTGAACAATGTCCTCCAATCATTACCTCAAATAATTGAGTGAATTTTCAACCTATTTTCTTCTAACAGACCAACTTACTAACAAAAACATAATCAAAGTTTGACAATGATGCAAATGCTGACACAAAAGCAGACTCCAATGTCTGGGTGAGTACAATAGCTCTCCCTATTATTCTAAGAGTTGAGCAAAAAATGTTAAAACTATGTTATTGAAATGGAACTTATACTGCAATAGTTTTGTCTTGTATTAATGTTCTTTACAAAAACTAAACAAGACCTGTCCAAGTACAGCATGCTCAACTTTTTTTCTGTGCTGTATTATAACATAGAAAAGGAGTCATATTTCTGAAACAGTGCTGCCTTCAATAGTGAACAAGTATTTCAAGTTTTTAGAGCATATATTAGAGAGTTTTTGAGAACAACAAAATATACTGAGATTTAAAAAAAACAAAGAGTAAATAATTTTTCAAAATGACTTTCAAGGGTATTAAAAAAAACATTCTAAATCAATAAAAGGGCATAATTTGAAAACAATCGTTTAAGGAATAAAATGGCACACAATTTGACATAGCATTTTAATAGCTGAACAAGCATAATAGCTTTAAAAGTTGCTGAGATAAAGGACCTAAATGAAAAGGCTATAAATGGTTATCCAACACCAATGCCAATGCCAATTTAAGGATCATGACAATAGCTCCACCTTTTTTCTTGAAGAACCGGGACTTAAATGCATACAAAATAAATAACTGATTTCTTTTCACATAACATCACAGAAGATGGTACAAAGTAACATTGTGACATCAGGACAATATAGAACACAGACATGTTGTCTTATGTTACTCTCACTAAACAGTTTTGTTTTGTTTGTTCTTACAACTTGTAAAACAACTGTAACAACCTTTCATTAAAACTTCTGTCTAGTCATGAACATATACAAATCTGGACCACACATGATTTATGTATATACAGCTATTTATAAAATTTTCTCTCTTACAGTATTTAAGAATGTATATAAAGCTTTTTGGGTTGTCTGTGAATGATAAATATTTAAATCGTCTAAATTTAAACAACAATATTAGTATAATTATTATAAAACAGATGATGCTTGCAAAGTTTAGGTTGCAGTTCGAGAGATCATTTTTAATTTATTCAAAATTTATTTCAGATTGATTGTTACAGAAGCTATAAGCCTATAGACACATTCCCAATCCATTCCTGGAGCTGACCTGTACAAAGCAATTAGTGTTCAAAGAATCAACAGCTTGCTGCTGAGGTAGTTCGAACCCACAGGAGATGCTGAAGATTCACAAGAAACAAAATTGTCAATATAAAGTTACACTTAATTCAGACATGCAACAAAAAAACCTAACCAATTCTTGAAATTTTGTATTCTTTACATAATAATACATTCAACAAAAAAACAAACAAAAGCATAACATTAAAGTTCTATTGCTTTTAATCAAATATCCATGTAGAACATAAGTAACTGGGAATTTTCACTTGATAACAAGAAGACCTAGTATTTGCGGAAGTTCAATTTGTTTTAAAAACAAAAGCCCAAGATTTCTTTCTTCTGTTTATATTATGTTTAAAAAAGATATATTTTAAACTTCCTGATGACATAATTTAGTTGATAGTTACACAATTGTTTAGGAGATGATGACGTGCAAGAAGTGTCACATTACAACACTTGGGACAACTCACTGACACAAGAATGAGAGATGATGATAGATTTACTGATATGAATGAAAATATATGGACACAAAGAGATTTTAAGTTACATCATAAGATGTTAGGTTGGATTTATAGACAATAGGAGTATTTTCAGTTATATTATTGTACAATCACAACTGTCAGTCTTTGGGTACGGACCCTCTATTATAAAACAATAGTAAGAATACACAGTATTTTAGTCTAAACTAAACGTGTTAGTAAATAGTAATTTAATGTTGGGAATTGTTAACTGAGTTTATTCCAATATATTGAATAAAAATCCACCTAAATTAAGAAAATTTATTGATAAAAAAGTAAAAAACTTTATTATTTATATGAATATTATCATGGTTGTAGAAACTGAAAGTACAAAATGTACATGTTAACGTATATTTCGATTTGGTTATTTTTGTAAATGCAATTCTGATGCCTCAACCTTTAAAGAAATTATCACTGCATGATCATAAGTGGGCGGCTAAATGGGTTCAAATTACTGGAGTCTATGCATCTCTTAGCTCCAGCAGGTGAGGTGGTTTTGACCCCTGGTGTTGCTTTAAGTTAATGTATCACCAGAGGTTAGGCAGAATCATCTTTCCTGTTTTGGCACAAATTATGACTTAAAATTGTGTTGGTGCACCATAAGACATAAAATGTTAATAAAGAAGTTAAACCTTCTTAGTCTTCTAGACTTAAATTATAGTTTTCAAATGAAATAAAGCACATCACTGTAATTACTGCCAGAGAGATGAATGGCATGGAAACCTATTTCTTTGTGAAAGCCTTCAAGGCTCATTAAAACAGAAAATATAGTTCTGTTACAGGATTATCAAAGTCTGGTGCATTTTCTATTTTAGTAAAATGGAAATATCACCTGTCAATCAAAAATATGTTAAGCTGCAATAAAACTAGTAATAAGAGAGCTGAAAAACAGGTAATTACTGAATCCAATGTCATTTGGCAACCTTATGTTTATTGGTGAAAAAGTCACTTGCCAAGAAAAGTTTTAGCTGGTTGATTTACTTAACATTTTGCATTGCATGGTGAAAATTACTTAGTTGCACTGGTGGAAGAGGTACAACATAGTAAATGCAAACATTAGCACAAAATTTATATTGCCCAGAAGTTCAAAATATATTGACAATATATTCCCCTTTGAAAACACTAAATATAATTATTATCCAAACATCACATTTGCACAACACCATTAAGTTAATATGGATTTTTTATTCTTTTCCTGTGAAATAAATCTGGCAAAAGAAGGCATAGTGATTACAAACAGTATTAGGCAATCAAATTACAGGATTGTATCAATTGTTATCAAAAGAAGACTGCTTATCTTGTTGAAATGCATCCATCTGAACAAAGGTGTGAGAAATTCCATGCTATAGATAAAACAGTGGATGGATACAAATGCAGTCAGCATTTCTGCAAATTCCTTTTTTTGTTGTATGTTGTTTACATAAAACAAAGGATGCCAATATGCAGCTGAAGTAAAACTAAGCAGCAAATTGTCATCTTTTAAATTGTACATATATTTAAATATAAAATATGATATTTAAGGATGTTAAATTTTCCCACTAGTATAATTTATGATCTACAGACATTAAGAATGGCCAAATTATTTTCCATAATGATAACATTGGAAAACAACTTTGCATTTATCACTTAACTGTTCATGAACAGGGTCAATCAAACCAAGTTTCCAACATTTTCAATTTTGACATTTTGAGCATTTTTGAAGAATTCAGTTTTACTCTATCTTCTCCTTGTTATATACTGGCAAATTAGAACCTTTTCTAAAACCATCAGCTATGCTAACTACATAGATAATATCAAATTAGAATATATACTAAAACCAGCAACTATTTCAACTGCTGTAGATACTGGCAAAAAAAGAATCTATTGTAAAACCATCTGCTATGTTAACTACTACAGATACTGGCAATTCTAAAACCATCTGCTGTGTTAACTGCTATAGATACTGGCAATTCATAAACCATCTGCTATGTTAACTGCCATAGATATTGGCAATTCTAAAACCATCTGCTATGTTAACTGCTATATAGATACTGGCAATTATAAAACAATCTGCTATGTTAACTGCTATAGATACAGTCTAACTTGCCCATGCGACCACGTGTATTAAGCGACTTTTGTCTTTAACGACCACTTTAAATCCCCCCCCCCCCCCCCCCCCCCCCCCCGATCATTTTCTCTCTATATTTTAATGTATTAAGCGACTTTTGCTCAACGCGACCAGCGACCGCTAATTAGTCGCCTAATTGAGAGCTATCTTTTCATTAAACGACCACTTTTACCTGTCAAGTAATTGTTTTTTAGAGATAGCCGCCTCGTAATGTCACAAGTGTCAACAATCAAAACATAGCAAATACATGTGTGAAAAACTCAAAATGATGTTAAGTATACGTGTGACGTGTATTATCCAATAATATCGGATAAACAATGCAATGCTCCGGCCCTACTGATGTGGGGTATATGCTTCGCTTGTTGACATTTAGACTGCATTGATTTGACCTTGAACTTGATCAGCAATTAAATTAGATGTAGTTTGTTTATTTCAAATGATAAAATCCACAACAGAAAAACATCTTCACTTATAGGGTTTTCGTGTTGGAGACAAAGAAAAACAACAGAGAAGTTAAAAAATTCTGGAAAAAAATGTCAAACATGTACGTAATGGAGCAAAACTGTTTTGTCAATAAATATCTGAACGTTATTTTTTACATTGGCATCCATTTAGATTATCGAGCGTACTAATTATTCAACATTTATATAAAGATGAAGTTGTAAAACCTTTCCACCGCATAAGAAAGATGTCATTTGTAAATTTTATTACTTTTATGTCATGCTTTGTCTTAATAGACCGTTTCATTAAGCGATCGTTTTGGGCCTTTCCCTTGCGCTGTCGCTTAATACAAGTTTAACTGTACTGGCAATTCTAAAACCATCTGCAATGTAAACTGCTGTAGATATTGGCAATTCTAAAACCATCTGCTATGTTAACTGCTATAGATACTGGCAATTCTAAAACCATCTGCTATGTTAACTGCTATAGATATTGGCAATTCTAAAACCATCTGCTATGTTAACTGCTATAGATATTGGCAATTCTAAAACCATCTGCTATGTTAACTGCTATAGATATTGGCAATTCTAAAACCATCTGCTATGTTAACTGCTATAGATACTGGCAATTCTAAAACCATCTGCTATGTTAACTGCTATAGATACTGGCAATTCTAAAACCATCTGCTATGTAAACTGCTATAGATATTGGCAATTCTAAAACCATCTGCTATGTTAACTGCTGTAGATATTGGCAATTCTAAAACCATCTGCTATGTCAACTGCTGTAAATACTGGCAATTCTAAAACCATCTGCTACATAAACTGCTATAGATACTGGCAATTCTAAAACCATCTGCTACATAAACTGCTATAGATACTGGCAATTCTAAAACCATCTGCTATGTTAACTGCTATAGATACTGGCAATTCTAAAACCATCTGCCCTATGTTAACTGCTGTAGATACTGGCAATTCTAAAACCATCTGCTATATAAACTGTCATGATATTGGCAATTCTAAAACCATTCTGCTATGTTAACTGCTGTAGATACTGGCAATTCTAAAATCATCTGCTATGTTAACTGCTATAGATACTGGCAATTCTAAAACCATCTATTATGTTAACTGCTGTAGATATTGGCAATTCTGAAACCATCTGCTATGTTAACTGCTATAGATACTGGCATATAAGAATGTATCCTTAAACCATCTGCTATGTTAACTGCTATAGATATTGGTAATTCTAAAACCATCTGCTATGTTAACTGCTACAGATATTGGCAATTCTAAAACCATCTGCTATGTTAACTGCTACAGATATTGGCAATTCTAAAACAATCAGCTATGTTAACTGCTATAGACATTGGCAATTCTAAAACCAAAATGCTATGTTAACTGCAGTAGATACCATTGACTATAAAGACTTTAACAGATTGACAACATATTAAAAAAATCTAACAAGTTTTCTATCAGGAAACAGGAACATAATATAACATTATGTAAGTATCTATTAAAGTGCAAGACTATATGTTATCTTAGATAATAAAGTTCATAAAAGTAGTAGACAAATTTGGCAAGAAAAAGTAGTTACCGTGTCTGAATATTATATAATTTTAACAGGAAATGATTACAGTGTAGACCAGGAAGCTGTCAATAAACTCATATATACAATTTATTAGGCTGTTGCATTCATCTATAAATTTATCATTATTTTCTTCCTTATTGTCTTGAGATATACAGGCTTATCATATTGTTTTCAGTAATTTGACTTCTTGGTACAAGCAGGCCGGCAAACCAACATCAAAACTGTCAGTTCAAGGATTGGTAACCACCTGCCAGTTTGTGAAATTGTTCTGGTTGAGTGCACACCTACATACAGTAGAACTACTGGTAAGTCCAAGTTGAAGGGACTTGCTTAAAAAGTTCAACACATCGGGACTTCCACTCATAAATAGGTCTCAATTTGATGACAAATTTCGAGCCGTTATGTATGAAACAAGCAAGTTACAAAAGGTGCAACAAAAGGAAAGGGAGATAACTAACCAGCTTATATTAAATATATCACCGTGTGATTATCACGCGACACCATGTCACGGCAGTTCTCAAATGAAAGTACACTTCTTATTGTTTACTTTCAAATACCACTACAGCAATTTGAATGGAAACAATGAAAGCACTTTATCACACATTTAAACGCAAACAAAGGCTGTAAGAACACATAGCTGTGTAATTAACACCAGTCACAAGTTGATCGGAAATCATCTTCGCGGCCAGAAAAGGTGTGAAAAATGTCTTGAGATAGAAGGTGTCAAAATAATAGAAGGACTTTGACTTATTAATGGTAACTTGTACTTGATTTATTCTATACGGCCCTCATAAAAAGTTTGACACATCGAAAAATTCAACACATAAAATTTCGACTCATTGATAGGTTTTTATAAGGAATATAGAGGGGAAAAAGTCGGGACTTTCATTGTACTTCGACACATCAAGTAAATCAACTAATTTAAGTTCGACTCATAGAAGTTCCACTGTAGTTCATTATGTTTGTTTTGTGTTTTACATCATTTAATAAGTAGAATTTTGGTTCATATCTGGGTGGTCAGTCCATTTTCTTGGATAACTCAACCAGTGACCAACAACTAATCTTCATGATTTCTGAATGATAAAATATGCATGTATCCTAAGAACTATATGTGCAACCTATCAGATAATCAATTTAACTCACTGGCCTAGAGCATTATTGCTTTGTTTGTAAGCCCCTGATTTTGAGTTTGAATCTGAGCCATGGCACAAATTTTTCCAATGCATTTGCAATTTCTTTGGTTTATGTTTGTCATTTTATCCTAACAATAAAAAATGTCAAGGCATTTTAATAAACATTTCCAAGTGAAATTTCTTTAGAAACAGCCATAAGGAAAATTGGTATAGCTTCAAATATGGAAAAAAAAAAATAATACTACACATTATCAATTCTCTAAATTTTACACAATCACTCGAATAAAAGTCAGATCAATGTAGTATTTTTACTTCCATACAAAATATTTATTTTTTTCTCCTATCTCTGAAAGAAAATCCCCACCATCACTTTACTTTCTTTTTCTTTTTGAGATCCATTTCACCAAAAGAGATGGTTTGAAATGACAATGGTAATTGTAATACAATTTAGTATATTTTTTCTTTCTGTTTTGTAACTTTTCACTTATTTCTTCCCTCTATGGCACTGCCAGCATTCCCTTAGAAGTGAGAAGCAATCAGTTTGTGTCTAGAAAAGCTTCTTGAATGATATAAGATTAATAAAATCTCCAAGTTATTGATATTACATAGCCAAAAGATTTGATATGGTTATGTGAGAGGCCATTTGTAAAATTAGATAATCATTAAAAGGAATAGATTTTTGTCTGGAAAGATGGATTTGATAATGGTGACAATTGAGGGAAGTAATGTAATCAAATTTGTTTTAGACACTAGACCAATAAACCCGGTCTAATGGCCTATTTATTTAGATCTGATCAAATAATGCTTAAACATGGCTTGAGATTTTTTATTATATCTAAATGATTTTAATACAATTCTATTTGATAATCAATCTAATTAAAGTGAATTGAGTGAGAAGGGAAGCCTTGACAAACTAGTCGTGAACACGTGAAACCACTTTTGACAGTTTACATTTCATGAAAAGGCTAATATTTCAATTAATTGAAATAAATACACTTACATTAAGATCAAATTACATATTCAATAATTGTTCTGCAATTCAAAATTAATATTGTTAAACAACACAGTTAAAAAGTAATAAATGAAGAGTTAAATCATGCCTTACAGGCTCCATTAATAATGTATTTATTTTGTTAAGGAATCAAATATAGACTTTGTATGCATTGTTGTATTAAACCTTTAACCTGCAGAAACTGTTAGCTTAAGCGCTGACTGGTTAGCTTAATGGTAATGCGTCTGACTGTGAATAGGGCGATCCTAGTCTGATTCCCGGACCGATGCAGGTAATTTTCATTGTGAATGATCATAAAATGTGAAGTTTTTATATTTTGATATTGAGATAAACCCACAAACTTTCAACAGACTGTTCCAAATTCAAAGCTGGGTAAATTCATTTACACAAATGCAGCAAGTTAAAGAAATAGGGTGAATGGAATCCTATTGAGACAAATTTATCTGACCATAACCATTAAATCTTTGTAATGGACCATTTCAATCTCTTAATTAATTATAGGAGTATCTTAATATAGCAATTGTTCTTTATTTGTTTGTTTGTATACTTCTACATTAATTTCAACACCTTTTTGGTCATATTTTGGCATTTTCCTTGATAACCATGGACATTATCCTCTTTTGAACTTTAAATGGTCAACCTGACAATGTCGTGAGTACAATTGTTTTTGTATAAAACAATGACAATAATTTAAGACGGAAGCAGGTGGCAGAGTGGAGTATTTCAATGAAATAATTATCATTGAAATAATGTTACAGATATTTATTTAATAAAAACTTCAGGCTTGTAATTCAGCTAAGAACTGGAGTGCTTGGAATAATAAATTATAACTTCCCTATACCACAAATACCCCTAGAAACAAGCTATAACTTTTAAAGTACATTTTGCCCATCCCTGCCATTTCCCTTCTATTTTCCCATTTTCAAAAATTCCCATTTAAAATGAAAATATTTGCTGACCAAAACTTTCTCTCTCTGAATATTGCCATTTTTTAAATTAAATTAAGCAAATTAAATAAAGCTGAGATATGTTCTGCATATATACTTTATATGCAAACTTTTTTACTCTGTGCATTTTGATTTTGTGAAATTTAGCGAGAATGAACAAGCCTGAAGGGGGAAAATACCTGGATAGAAATAACATAGATAATTTCATTTTGATTCATAAAAGTTTGATTTTCTGATTTTTCTAAATTGACAATAAACTTATTCCAAATTAAGCAATTTTACAATGTAAAATTTCCAAAACTTGAATTAAAATATATTTAAACAAGAGCACCGCTAGGCAGAGCATTATATGTCCGAAAGTGATTTTTTTTAGTAAGGATGAAGCATTTGTAAGACATGGGAATTAAATAATTTTATTACAACGGATGGACAGAAAGACACCAGGGATAATTATAACATTATATAAGCAAATTTTTTAGGGTATATAATTAATTTACTCAATATAAGCTGTAGGTTGATTAATACTTAAGTTATTAAGCGAAAACCGTTTTCAGTGACCTTGACCTTGTGACCCCAAAATCAATAGGGGTCTTCTTCTTCATATTGACAATCATCCTATGAAGTTTGAACACTGTGGGCCAAATGGAACTTAAGTTTTGCTCCAGAAACCACAATTTTCAGTGAAAAGATCATTGTGACCCTGACCTTTGACCTTATGACCCCAAAATCAATAGGGGTCTTCTACTCAATATGGACAATCATCCTATGAAGTTTGAAGATTGTGGGCCAAAGGGAACTTAAGTTATGCTCCGGAAACTGTTTTCAGTTTTAAGGTCATAGTGACCTTGACCTTTGACCTTGTGACCCCAAAATCAATAGGGGTCTTCTACTCAATATGGACAATCATCCTATGAAGTTTGAATATTGTGGGCCAAATGGAACTTAAGTTATGCTCCGGAAACCGAATTGCTAACGGACGGACGGACGGGCGAACGGGGGTATTCTTTCAGGCATATTAAAAGGCCTGTGAACATTTCCGAAAATGGAATCTGGATGAGTCTATTTAAGCATGTTTAAATGATTGAAGTTGTCTACATTAAGAGACAGACAAACAAATACTTTAAATATATTGATGTGGGTGGCAATAAAACTTAATAGTTTAATAAAATAAGAGAATATGCTGCAAAATTATCTTTTGAGATTGCCTAGACAATAGACATGAAACCTTGTCATAAAAACATTAAAAAAATCAACTAATCCCCCACTAGCATCAAATGCATTATATTTCCCAAATGTCCTTCAAAGATAATGGGGAGCCAAAAACCTTCAAGGAAACATCCATACTGTCTGAAAAACCTGCTTAAAAAGCATTATTAGCTGCCGAAGATCTATTTTGTGACAATTTCCTATAAAATACAATATATTAAATGGTAAATGATAGATGTCAGTGGCTAGAAAATTGACTCCTGCAACAAGGTGATTGATCATCTAGAACAGAAATGAAAAAAGAGGTATTGTACTATCTGCAGTCTGGAACTATTTGTCTTGTTGTATATTACAGACTGTTATGTTGAACTGTTTAAAGTCTATATAGAAACAAGAACTTTCCTAATATCGCACCTTTGTTTCGTAAATATTATTTTGTTCTTTTATTGCCTGACCATGAGGACGTTTGCTATTTAAATGCCAGCTATGTTTTTGAAATGATTTTTTAAAAAATCAGGTGAGACTTAATTTTGGTCGAAACTTAGTTATAATATAGACATTGAAAATAAGCCATCCTTTAAAATAAGCCGTCCACCATATCTCTTCAATATTGAAGTTTTTGAAAATGCCACAAAGAGTAAAAAAAAAAGTTAACAGTTTATTTCTTAAATCATGTTTTGTAAATGTTGACTGTATATAATTTATGTCACATTGTATTTATATGTTGTTATGTTACATTGTATGTATATGCGGAGGCCCACATGGAAGATCGGGAAACCGAATGTGCTAGCCTCATTAAATAAAGTCGTTACTTACTTACTTACTTACTTACCAAAAATCAAAATAAGTGGCGGCTTATTATAGAATTTTTAGGGTGTACTCTCCCAACAGAGAAGCTTCATTCTTAACACCATGAGAAAAACTAACAGTCCTTCTCACCCAAACACTGCAAGACGGTTTGCTATGTAAAGAAAATTGATGAGAAAGTTAAAGGCATCTTGCACATTAAGTTTGCAGACAATAACTTGAAGTTACCATGCAGATTTCGCACTTAGGAATTGATTTTGCAAAAGTTTTAAAAATGCAAGGTTAACAAGTATCGTCCAATTTCTGTATTTGTAAGCTATTTTGAAGGACAAAATGTGTCAGTAAAACTATTTTGAAGTTACAATGTTTCGAACTTTTAATGTAAGTCCTTTTCACCTTTAACAATTACCAAAGTTTTTATTGAACAAGGCAATGAAATTTTTTGTTTCGATATGGCATCTTGATCGTTTCACGTCTTTTCCTTTAAGGTCATCAAGCAAAGATGTGAAACTATCTCATTGTTTCATATCTACTGGAAAAGTTAACAGTGCTGCTTCCTTTAGGCAAAGAACTTTCAGACCTAAATTAAAGATTTTTCATGCCTGACTATTAAGAGGAGAAATAACATTTAGTGGAATAGACTGCTATTTTTTGTTTTCTTTATGATTATACAGTTAAGATTGTTTCAGTTGCAATGCTAGATTATGATGACAAAACAAATAATCCGTCATTCCAAGAATCATCTACAGTTCTTAGAATCTTCTGAATTTGCATGGTAAACAAATTTTTAGAGTTTCATAACCAGTAAATTTCCCAAAGGCCACAAGAAATGTTGCACTTAACAGAATGATCTCAGCATTCAATATAATGTGTTATGACATTACAGTGCTGTTTAAAAAAAGTTTCAAGAGATGTAGACAGAAAAAAGAGTGAAAATGATATATATATAAGATCACCATGAAAATTTCATTTAAAAAACCCCAGACAATTCATCATTCAAAATATAAGAACGCAAGAAAAAGGTGACTATGTCTATGGTCTTTGAAAGCCATTTAACGTTTATTATGTTTTGCAAAAAATGTGTAAATGAAAAACTAACTAAACTAGAAAATTCTTAAAAGTCTAGACATAAAATTATCAAGAAATTAAATTGAATTAATCAAATTTATTTCAGACAATTAAGTAAAAAAACATTAATAGATTTTTTATTAAAGTCACTTTTACTGCTGCAGTAAGCGCTTAATTTAATAATAGCAGAAACCTTAACCTTTTGTTTCATTTTCTGACAAAGCCTCCTCTTAAATACCCAAACCCCTTAAATGGAGGAACATCTAAAACCCTATTTTCCCCTCTATATTTATTAAATTTTGTGTTTTATTACTGAACTTTTCCTTATTGACACTGTGCAACAGAATTACTCAGGAATTTGCCAAATACAGGTTTTTCGTTACTGTGAACAGTTGTGCAACCGTAGTGCAACATGAAACTAAAACGGGAAAAAAAAAAATTTTGTACACAAGGATTAGACAGGGAAAATCCCACATTTGCTGAGCCCTGAACCTTGTTTTATACAGTGAGTTAACAGTTTTTTACATTTTTGATTCAATATGTGTAGGAGATTCAATTGTCTTTCCTGTAAGATCTTTAAGAAATTGCATCATTTTCAAATAAAATATTCCCTTAATTCTTGATCAATTTACATGCTACTGTAAATTTAGTGTTGCTATAGGCTATCAACAACTTACAGAAATTGATATAAATCAATGAAGTCAATCAGTGCAATGTGTCTGGTTAAATAAAGTTGATAAAGACGGTATGTGGCAGTATAGCCGAGTCGTTGGACTCGTAATGTAAGGATTGCTGTGGGTTCAAACCCTGTCAGGTTAGGTTTATTTGAGCAAGGAACTTCACACTCATTGCTCAATACAGATTGGTTCTAGGAACGTATTCAAGAATGTGTCTAAAATAAATTATTTTTAAACCAAATAATGTTGAAATTTATACAATTTCTGTCTTAAGCAATGAGGCCCATCATAAAATAGTTCTGTTCCTGGTCTCAAAAAAAAAGGAATTTCATTTTTTATGTAACTTTCTTCGAATGACATATCATTACGTTGCCTATGAATTGTTGTAGGATTCGTCTTTTATAAATCATATCAACACAACAAGAATGGAAAATGTCAATAACTTTATTTATTACTGTTGGCTTTGTTTATCAATTTTATCAGAAGGAGAACATGTAAAGAACAGCCACAAACAGTCTGTAATGGCAATTTAACATACATTTTTTAAGCCATTAATTTTTCAACTTTATAAAGCTTCTTAACAATTGTTTGTGACTAAAGGTTTTAAGTGAGCTACTTGTTTAAATAAAACCAATGGTCCTGAAATAATGTCAAACCAAATATAATGCAATATTATGCAACTTTAATCTAGTTTGAAAAATGAATGTTTCTTATCATGATCATACCTAAAGTGCTGGTAAATTGAATATTCATGTTTTTCCTGGTAATTATTTTAGATGAATTAGAATTTAATTGAATAATGCACCAATTTATAATCATAAAAGCAATGTGCTAATAACTGAAATTGGTTATCTTGTCACAGATGAATAAATGAATGTTGAGATATTCTGTCAGATATAAAACTTCACAGAATGCCAATGAAATGATATACAGCAATAAACTGTAAAGGTCAAATTAAATTTAATTGAAGTAAAACAACTTCAAAGATAAAATTGTAACAAAAGTGTCTGAATTAAATACATTCTTTGTTTTATGCACTGTTTTAACACATTTTTGGTCCTACCTTTGTATAGTCAACCACCTAACCAGTTTTCCTAAATTAACCAGTAATGATCTGAATAACTGTTCTGTTTCACCCTTACCATATTAAATCTCTTGCTGTGCTGGTTAATCTTTCAATTCTAGACAGGATTTATTAAAATCATGGGTATATTTAAAAATAAATAGCATCTTTCCTTAAAATTACTGACTTTTGTTTCAATGATTATCATTGCAGTACTGCAATACTGTGTTTTTAGTGACAACATCAGCAACAATATATATTTTTGTGACAAATAAGAAAAATATAAAAACAATAATTCTGCAAGGGACAAGGGGTTTGGTTCATGACAAAAGCTCCTTCGAAAAGTGGAGCCAATAAATATAATATTGCATGGGTATATATGATCAGTCTGTTTATTTGTTAAAATAATGAAATAAAGATAATATTGCAGATAGCAGCAGACACATTTGACATTGATATTTCATATATATCAATAGTGCAACATTTCCTCCTACAGGAAATGGCCTTTTGTCTTGAATGATGGATAGATACAACAGCAATGGAGAAAGTAATATAATCAAATTTGTTATTGAAAGAAACTTCTCTGCTGTTTAATTTATTTTGCCAGTAATACTCATTAAAACAAGATATGTTTGTAAAACATGTATGCCCCCTATCAGCAGCCAATTAGTCATGTGAAAAGGTTATTATGCATGACTTCTGACCCAGTGATCAAACAATTAATAAGGGTTATCAAGTATCTACTGGTCATGACCTTAACCTTTGACCCCTTGACCTAAAACTCAATAGGGGTCATCTGCTGGTCACGACCAATCATCATACAAAGTTTGAAGTTCCTAGGCCTAAGGGTTTTTAGTTAATTGATCGGAAACCGTTTTAAATACAAGGTCAATGTGACCTTGACCTTGACCCCTTGACCCCAAAATCAATAGGTCATCTGCTGGTCATGACCAATCACCATACATGTTTGAAGTTCCTAGGCCAAAGGGTTCTTAAGTTATTGATTTGAAAGCATTTTTACCTACATGGTCAATGTGACCTTGCCCTTTGACCCCTTAACCCCAATATCAATAGGGGTCATCTACTGGTCATGACCAACACCATACCAAGTTTGAAGTTCCTAGGCCTAAGGGTTCTTTAGTTATTGATCGGAAACCGTTTTTACCTAAGAGGTAAATGTGACCTTGACCTTTGACCCCTTGACCCAAAATCAATAGGGGTCATCTGCTGGTCATGACCAATCACCATACCAAGTTTGAAGTTCCTAGGCCTAAGGGTTCTTTCGTTATTGATCAGAAATCGTTTTAAACTACAAGGTCAATGTGACCTTGACCTTTGACCCCTTAACCCCAAAATCAATAGGGGTCATCTGCTGGTCATGACCAATCACCATACCAAGTTTGAAGTTCCTAGGCCTAAGGGTTCTTTTGTTAATGATCAGAAACCGTTTTTACCCAAGAGGTCAATGTGACCTTGACCTTTGACCCCTTGACCCCAAAATCAATAGGGGTCATCTACTGATCATGACCAATCACCATACCAAGTTTGAAGTTCCTAGGCCTTAAAGTTCTTTAGTTATTGATTGGAAACCATTTTTGCTTACAAGGTCAATGTGACCTTGACCTTTGACCCCTTGACCCCAAAATCTATAGGGGTCATCTACTGATCATGACCAATCACCATACCAAGTTTGAAGTTCCTAGGCCTTAAGGTTCTTTAGTTATTGATCGGAAACTGTTTTTGCTTACAAGGTCAATGTGACCTTGACCTTTAACCCTTTGACCCCAAAATCAATAGGGGTCATCTACTAGTCATGACCAATCAGCATACCAAGTTTGAAGTTCCTAGGCCTTAAGGTTCTTTAGTTATTGATCGGAAACCGTTTTTGCTTACAAGGTCAATGTGACCTTGACCTTTGACCCCTTGACCCCAAAATCAATAGGGGTCATCTACTGGTCATGACCAATCACCATACCAAGTTTGAAGTTCCTAGGCCTAAGGGTTCTTTAGTTATCACTCGGAAACCATTTGGTCTACGGACCGACGGACCAACGGACCGACGGACCGACAAGTGCAAAGCAATATACCCCCTTTTCTTCGAAATGGGGGCATAAAAATATTATAATTATATATTTTCTTATACAAATGGACCTAGTACATCTTTAAACATACAAGACATGTTCCTTAGGGAGTTGGATGCTCCCCCAACTCATGGCCTTGACCAAAATGACCCAACCTCTAACTAAATCTCAAGTTTAAAGCTATGTACCTACCTTCTTTGTAAGGAGCATAAAAAGTATTAGGAAACAAATTGAATACAAGATATGCAAAGTTGGCTTCTTATCTTTTTTTAACAATCCAGACCAGACTATAGTACTGTTTCTCCAAATTTGTTTTCGTTTAAATATGCATGTGCTGTATGAAATAAGGTAGTGTCTATTGTTACTTTACAGGAGCATAGCAGTAAAAAACAAGATACATGTAATCAGAGTTTGATCCAATGAAGAACAGATTTGTAGGCTGGCATGTGAGAAGTTTTTGTTTTAATTAGAATCCATCTGCCTATCAAGGCATAAAAAGCCGCATTGTTGTTGTGTATGGACCCTCGGACATGTCAACAGTCATGCTCTTAAAGACTTAATTAAGTACAGAGTGGTGATAATTTAGTAAATTTACCTCTGTGCAATTTCCACAGAGTATTTGCCAAAGTATAGCCAAAGAAATGAATTTTGAGGCAAAAGCCAAAGCCAAAAGTAGGTCACTGTACAACAGTCAATGAGCAGCTTGAAATGCACAGTACATCACTGTGACAACAATGAAGGAGGTTAACTGTGATAAGGGCTGTTGTTGCCAGTAAAG
This sequence comes from Ruditapes philippinarum, assembly GCF_026571515.1. Taxonomy (NCBI): domain Eukaryota; kingdom Metazoa; phylum Mollusca; class Bivalvia; order Venerida; family Veneridae; genus Ruditapes; species Ruditapes philippinarum. The sequence goes on along the minus strand of NW_026866943.1, from coordinate 109,345 downwards.
GTTTGCCGGACACTGCTTTTTATAAACAAGATCATAGCACTCAATGGGCTTAGCGTACTGTAAAGAAATATTGTTTAATTTTGCAGTATTTTCCTTTAATCTTGCTCTATGTTTCTGAACATTGCAAGATTCTAACATTTTTAATGTAGTATGTATTGTCCTTTTCTAGCTATCATTTTCTGTTCATCAAAGAGAAAATTGTCAAAGAATAACACTGAATGATATTTTCTGCTGTGATTCTTTCACTATATAATCATCATCAACAGTTTTGTGCAATGCTTCAAAGCTTCCATTTATTGCATTTTGCTTACTCAGTGATTTTTCTGGTCATTTGGGAAATTTCCTGTAAATGTGTTTCTGATGAAAATTGGATGAGTTCTGTTGCTGTAAATTTGTTATTACAATTGATTAGAAGGTCAGGAAATCTTGAATGTATTAAAAGAAATAATATCAAGTTAGGATACAAAACTGGGTTTTAATAATATTTAGAGGCTACATTGTAGACAATAACATAACAAGCATAATAATTATGATCAAATTTGTTAAAGATTATCATTTTGTGAATAAGATAATCTTGTTCATATGTTAAATGTACAATCTTATTGGATAATAGATAATACCACTTTACATTAAATAAAACTGTCATAATTTTTAAATCTAAAAGTCTTCATATCTCTACAAGTTTAAAGAGCATGTAATTAATTTTTAATCTGTTAGTGGCAAATGAATCTACCCATATGCTATTTTAGTCAAGACGTTACTTCAAATTTTCACTAAAAAATATCAAATGGTACAGGCAAGATTGAAAGATGGGAGTTATTTTGAGATATTTAGCAGGTATCATTATATTATAATATCCATTCTAAGCTGCATGCAAACAACATCATGCATCTCAAACATTTTTTCTTTGCCAAGTGTAGGAAATAGTTAGAGATTAATAGTTACATATATGGCACAAATTTACAAATACACTTTCAGGCATTTGCCATCAATTTGCCAGAGCTGATGTATTTTCTGTCCTTAGCAAGGGTAATTAAAAAAAAAAAAATATCTATTTTGTGACCTTTTGCCATTTTAATACAATATATTATAGCATGAAATGATAGATTGAGGCTGATGGGGAAATTGCCTGTTGAAGATCACATGGGAAGTACTGATTGATCACTTGCACCAAATATAGAGCTTGGCAACATGTCTGGAAGTAATGCATTCATCCATATATAATAATAATGGGTGTGAAATATAATAGGGAGTTTCTTGTGACAAATTTTCTTTTTTTGTAAATAATACAAATGTTTCCTTCTAAATAATATAATAAGAAATATTTTGCCAAAAAGCACAAAATATTTGAAGACTTTCCAATGATGCATTTAGTCACAAATAAAAAAGATATTGCTACAGATAATAATAATAATAATAATAATAATAAAAATAATAATATTGTGATAATTTGTTTATGAATTCATTTCCACCTTGTAGTAATGGACAAGTTGAATGATCAAACAAAACTCAAAATATAATAATTGTGTCACTGATCAGTATCATGATCAAAATTTTCTCAATTAACATGGTATACATGTATAATCAATTTACATATTTGTGGAAAACATCAAAACTGGAATTGTAATTGACCCATGTGATTGTCAGACAGGTCCACTATTATTTTTTTATCCTGTTGATTTTCATTTCCTACTAAGTGGCTAGTTCTATGGTGGTCCTGAAATTGTTGGAGGCTACCTTTGTTTATGTTTTTCTCCCTTTTTGATCTTTGTACTTATATTTCATTCCACTGAGATTGTGCATTGGTGTGCAGGATGTGTAAATTTCATGTAACTGTTAAAAAGCTAGCTTGCATTTTTTGAAAAGACACAGCCTATAACTCTTTCCTCTTTTTGCATGACAATTTTCATATCTATTTCCTCTAAAGCATTGACTTATCAGACAATAGCACATATCAAATGAATAAAAGAAAATATGTTCCAACTCACAGAAAATTTGTTCAGGATTTTTGGAAGTTACTTTCCTCCAATATCTATAAATTACATCATTATCATCACGAATGGGTTTTATGTTGGTTGAAAGAATAACAAATGGTGACAATAGGCAAAAACAATAATCAAATTTTCTTGAGAGTCTTACAGGCAGATTGCTTGTCTTTTGTTCCTATTTTGCTGACTTAATTTAGAAAAATCTAATTTTCCATAAAATTTTGTTAGCATTTTCCAAACTGATTTAATTTTCTGTTTCATACTAAGCTTCTTTTGGACGAAGCTGAGTATATTGTTTTTAAGTGAATATCATCAGTGAATATCATCAGTAAATGACTGAAATCAAACAAACAATATTGAAGTATTTTGTCAAATTCATCCTGTTCAAATCAATTTACTATGCTAATTAACAATACACAGAATAATTTTCATGTCACGCAGCACTACACGAAAAAGTTGCAGGTACATCTTTTGAATAAAATATAGCTTATAGCTATTTTGGCATTCATTATTGAAGATATATAATGCTCATCTATGGCTAAAATACTTTTATTGCAGAAATTAATTGAAATCTAGCAAATTCTTCCTGAATATGCCTAATTTGAATAAGTGAATGAATAAACTATCTTTTTGAATAAGTGAATGAATAAAACTATTATTGGGAAGCTGCATTTCTTATATATATTTCAAAAGATGTTTGTTAAAAATTTTCAAAAGAGACTTTAAATATCAAATTTGTGGCATAATATACAGTATCTTTAAATTAATTCTCTTTGAGAGTAGCCCCGACAATGTGTGTGGGATGGAAAGATGATGTGGGATTAAGTGCATCTACTCTGTAGCAGACGACATAAAAATTCTGTTGTTTTTTTTTCAAATTTTTTTGAAGATATTGATATACTTTGAAATATTTGTTCAGCAATGACACAATGTTTCTATAAAATACATTGAAAATATAATCCAATGTATCATGTCATTTAATCCCTGCTTTAAAAATTGTAATGCTTCGTAACTTAACATTGCCCATGCTTCATGATTATACCCATTGCATTGAATAACACCATACTTTTCAAATTTCTCATGTCCTAATGTATTTTCACACGCAAACCCACGAAACTACAAAATACCATTGAACAGTACCACAGCATAGAGTCAAGTAATAATATTATTCATAATGGTTATGTCTGCCCAATAAAAGTGGTAAAATTGCACAAGATAGCACGATTTATTTGTACAAGCAAATGAAAACAGTCAAGATAAAAGAAATTATGAGGACTGATATACGAACAAAGGTAATTGATTTTTCTGAAAATGTAGTTTTATGCTTCACAAATAGCCTATGACAAATAGTGTCACTTCAGATTTTAACAAGAGCCACAAGCAAGTGAAAGTCATGCTCAACTTTCTCATTTCTTCAGTCAAATATGTTAGAGGAAGAATAATGTTGAAAAGGGTTCTCAAAGACTCAAAGAAAACCTCTTTCTTTGTACAAATCTAACAAAATTTTTAATTTGACATCCACAGTCAAGGTTGTTTACAGAAAAAAAGTCATATAATTATAACAAAGTTAAACAATTTAAGCAAAATTAAGACATGTAAGTCAAGGTTTAACTTTGAGGTATCAGGGCCTTGCATAATTCCACATGTCAGTAAGTGTAAGGTTATGTCACAGTATGACTCAAATCCATAAATAGACGATAAAGTTATGATAATTTAAGCAAAATTCAATAATTTGACCTTGACCATCAAGATAATTTTAAAGTCAAGGTTTTATTTAAATTATTCAAAAATAAACATGTTATGGCAGGACAGCATAGTTGGAATTTCATAACAAGACAGATGGCTGTTGATATAAACAGTTTTTTAAATACTCTCAATGCCTTAATTCTAAAGTAACGAATTAATTATCACAATTGCTAGTGTAGCAAGGACTCATTATACTAAACATTCTTTCAATTCTCAGTGTTTGACAGTAAGAAATGGGGCATAAATCTGAAAAAAGTAATCAGACTTTTTGGAACCTGTGCCATCATGTAGATAATCACAGAGAACAAGAGTGTGAAGTTTCAACCAATTCCCTTCATTACTTTTGAAAAGAAGACGGTACAAGAGCTCCTTTGTCTTCAAATAGTCAAGTATGATACTATCCAACCAAGTTTTGACAATTTTTGTAAAATTCAATGATTTAACTTTGAATGTGAAGGTCATTTAAGAGTCAAGGTCAAGATTATTCTGTTCTATTTTGAGGTCTTGTTAAAAAAGTTGGTTGTTTTCTAAGTTTGTTGTTTTCTTAGTAAGAAGATAATTCATTAAGAATTTTTAAAATGACAAGTGTGGCAATGGCAAGGGCAATGGGATCTGGAAGGATACCATGAACAATTGACATCAATTTTTTCTTCGTAAAAGTTCACTAAAAATATTGATTAAGTTAGCAACAATGGCCTGACATAACTAACAAACACTGAGACACATAAAATACAAAGAGGGAAAACAAAAACTTTAAAAAAATCTAGCTTGTGCAATTCAACATTTTATGATACATATATAAAATTACACATGCCATAATGCTCTGATTTATGGATGGATAGCATATGAAGTTTTCATTGCAAAACCACATGTGGCTAAAATAATGAAATTAGACTTAATATTCCAGCAGAAAAACAAAATTGGCAAAGATGTTTTACACAAGTTTATGGCATTGTCTGTATATTAGATAACCATTACAGGAAATAAGACTTTGTCCTTGTGTTGTATGACATTAATAAACAGTATAATATGTGACTAAAGGCAAAAACTGTATAATCAAATCTGGTACATAATGTTATTTCCTCCTACATTATCTGGTACATAATGTTATTTCCTCCTACATGATCAAATTATATAAGAATCATATAGGACTTTTTGCTATCTTCACTGACATCTATTTGACTTTGGATACAGCAAGATTCTAACTGATAAATATCAGGTCTGTAGTACTTACTGTTAGTACAAATATTATATCGAAATATATAGGAGAGTAAACAAATTCAACTTCTTTTTGACAAAGTTCTAAAGAGCAGTATTGGTCATTATGCACAGATGAACATTTTTAAACAACAAACTTTAGACATTATGCACAGATGAACATATTTTAAATAACATCCTTTAGACATTATATATATGCACAGATGAATATATTTAAACAACATCTTGTAGATGTTTTTGCAAAGATTAACATTATACCATGATTATTATTTTTTTGACAAATGAGGGACACGTGCTGACCTTTCCTTTATTATTTGTTACAGAATCAAATTTATATTTATTTACATGAAGTACATATATATTCATTCACTTCTTATTAAAAGATATGCAGACATAAACCAGATTTGCAACCAATAGTTCTGATGGCTTTATATTAAAATTAAACTGGCTACTCTTTACATAAGTTTAGCAGATAGTGATCAGTTTCATTAGTGCTTTTGGATGGAATGCAATCAACCTAAAAGGAAATATAGCTGAAAAAGATGCAATAACTGGGAGTTAAAGTATAGATAAATGATCAAGATTAATCCAGAAAATAGTGTCTTCCAGACAATGGATTTGCATTAGCATATAGATATGGAAATTGCATTGTTTCCTGCATCATTCTGTCAGACAATGCACAGATTGTCTTCCATGATTGAATTCATACACTGATTTTAAAATGTATTGTGGCTGCATTGATTTCTACATTCATTTTAAATGTCTGTACTTTTTTGTATTCTTTTTTTTTTGTGTGTGTTTTTTTCAGTTATCCTCCTACTAATAACAAAAAATGTGGTATCATTTAATTGTTAAACATTATTTATAAATCTCTTAACAAAATGGCAAGAGAGAAAAAAACTAGAAATGTGTCCATAGGACACGGATGCCCCCACACACCACTGTTCTGTCAATCTTATGACTCTAGGTCAAATATCTTTTGGACTACATGTGCCACAAGTTGAAAACTAAAAATCAACAAAGGGCCATAATTCTATTAAATTTGGTCGCAGCAAAAATTCATTCCTTTACTACCATCTACACATTAAGGTTGTTAATCCCTGGAAGTTTAAGCAAAATCTGCCATCCGGTTTAAGAGGAGTTGTGTTCACAAAATTTCTACATAGTATATAATCAAAAAATCAACAAAGGGCCATAATTCTGTTAAATTTGGTTGCAGCTAAAATTCCTTCCTTTACTGCCATCTACACATAAAGGTTGTTCATCCTTGGAAGTTTAAACAAAATCTGCCATCCGGTTTAAGAGGAGTTGCATTCACAAAATTTCTATATAGTATATAGTGAAAAAATCAACAAAGGGCCATAATTCTGTAAAGTTTGGTCGCAGCCAAAATTCCTTCCTTTACTACCATCTTCACCTTAAGGTTGTTCATCCCTGTAAGTTTAAGCAAAATCTGCCATGCGGTTTAAGAGGAGTTGCGTTCACAAAATTTCTACATAGTATATAGTGCAAAAATCAACAAAGGGCCATAATTCTGTTAAATTTGGTCGCAGCAAAAATTTCTTCCTTTACTACCATCTACACATTAAGGTTGTTCATCCCTGTAAGTTTGAGCAAAATCTGCCATGCGGTTTAAGAGGAGTTGCGTTCACAAAATTTCTTCATAGTATCTAGTGAAAAAATCAACAAAGGGCCATAATTCTGTTAAATTTGGTCGCAGCGAAAATTCCTTCCTTTACTACCATCTACACATTAAGGTTGTTCATCCCTGTAAGTTTAAGCAAAATCTGCCATCCGGTTTAAGAGGAGTTGCGTTCACAAGATTTCGGGACGTACGGACGGACTGACGGACGGACTGACGGACGGACACTCGGACGGACAAGTGCAACGCTATATGCTCCCACTCTGTGGGGGCATAAAAATTTAAATACACCTAAATACTTAAATTATACAAAAATCATATAAAAATATATATTAACAACAAAAATGAGATTTTTCACTAAGTTGTTTCTATGAATCCTGCTGAAGAATATTGTTAAAGCCTGGAAAATTCAGGTAAAACTTACTTGAATAAAAAATAAGGTGATTTAAATACAAGAAATCTGTAAAAATCTGGAAAAAGGTGATCCTTGGAAACTTTAAATAATTACAAAGAAAATAAACTTCCTTTTTTCTTTTTTTTTTTTCTTGAAAGTAGTATGCTATAATATTATATTCACCCTTTTCTATTCTTGTAGGCCATTAAAATGATTCAAAAACATAAAATTAAAGTATTTGTTCTGTTGACCTGAATTTAAATAAAACTTACTATGAATTTTTTATTATATCTTTACCTTACATAATACACAATTTTTGTGAGAAACCCTATATATAAATAATCTTATAATAATTTTTATGTTCACTTCAAATAAATTATCTAATCTAATGAAAGTCTCTCTATTATAGAAACCTTTAAATACATCTTTAGATTTTCTTAGATACAAATAGGAGCATAATCAAGACAAAATGTAAGTTTTTCATTTCTGAAAACATCAAATTTTATCAATGTTTTTCCCCTATTGTTGAACTTTGCCATTTCATGAAATAACCCATTTTCTATAATGTAAATATAGTTTACTGAAACAAAGTTATCTCAAAATATCTTGAGCAAAATTGACTATTTTAAAAATACATTTCTTCAGCTACTGTATCTGAAATAAAGTAACTTACACAAGTTGTCATTCCATATAACACTTTGTCTAGATACTTACATGAAAACAAAATTTGATTTATGATCTTTTATCACATTGTATTATCAAACCAAAAAGCCAAAATTATCAAGTGACTACTGTTTCTCCTAATGCTATCAGTGCAGACCAAAATATCATCTGCACTGTTCAAATATTTTGAAATTTTCCTTGAAATGATGAATGGTTTTGTCCAGAATGGAAGATGGACAATTCCATTTAATATATTTAGCATAGGGAGGGTTCAGTTTCATTTGCATTTTCCCCAGCAGGTAGATGAGATTATGACACTTTACATTTCAACATGTTTTAGATACTAATTGGTCATAATTTATACTTATTGGTTAAGTTATATACTAATTGGTCATGTTATATACTTATTGGTCATGCTATATACTAATTTGTCATGTTATATACTTATTGGTAATGTTATACTTATTGTTCATGTTATATTCTAATTGGTCATATTATATACTAATAAGTTATGCTATATACTAATTGGTTATGTTATATACTAGTTGGTCGTGTTATATACTAATTGGACATATATTATATACTTATTGGTCATGCTATATACTAATTGGTCATGTTATATACTTATTGGTCATGCTATATACTAGTTGGTCATGTTATATACTTATTGGTCATGTTATATAATAATAGGTTATGTTATATACTTATTGGTCATGCTATATACTAATTTGTCATGTTATATACTTATTGGTCATGCTATATACTAATTGGTTATGTTATATACTTATTGGTCATGCTATATACTAATTTGTCATGTTATATACTTATTGGTCATGCTATATACTAATTGGTCATGTTATATACTTATTGGTCATGTTATATACTTATTGGTCATGTTATATACTAGTTGGTCATATTATATACTTATTGGTCATGTTATATACTAGTTGGTCATGTTAAATACTTATTGGTCATGTTATATACTAGTTGGTCATGTTAAATACTTATTGGTCATGTTATATACTAGTTGGTCATGTTAAATACTTATTGGTCATGCTATATACTAATTGGTTGTTATATACTTATTGGTCATGCTATATACTAATTGGTTATTTATATACTTATTGGTCATGCTTTATACTAATTTGTCATGTTATATACTTATTGGTCATGCTATATACTAATTGGTCATGTTATATACTTATTTGTCATGCTATATACTAATTGGTCATGTTATATACTAATTGGTCATGTTAAATACTTATTGGTCATGTTATATACTATTTGGTCATGTTATATACTAGTTGGTCATGTTATATACTTATTGGTCATGTTATATACTAGTTGGTCATGTTATATACTTATTGGTCATGTTATATACTAGTTGGTCATGCTATATACTAATTGGTCATGTTATATACTAATTGGTCATGTTATATACTTATTGGTCATGTTATATACTAATTGGTCATGTTATATACTTATTGGTCATGTTATATACTAGTTGGTCATGTTATATACTTATTGGTCATGCTATATGCTAGTTGGTCATGTTATATACTTCTTGGTCATGTTATATACTAGTTGGTCATGTTATATACTAATTGGTTATGTTATTTACTTATTGGTCATGCTATATACTAATTGGTTATGTTATATACTTATTGGTCATGCTATATACTAATTGGTCATGTTATATACTTATTGGTCATGCTATAAACTTATTGGTCATGTTGTTTAATAAATGGTCATGTTAAATACTTATTGGTCATGCTATATACTAATTGGTCATGTTAAATACTTATTGGTCATATTATATACTAATTGGTCATGCTATATACTAATTGGTTATGTTATATACTTATGGCTCATGTTATTGAGTATGATTGTAAATATGTACATTTTATGAGGCCCACAGGGCAGATTGCCCTTGTTGTAAATGTGTTAAAGCTCTTTAAATAAAGACTTTATTGTTATTATTATTATTATTATTATTATTATTATTATTATTATTATGTTATATACTAGTTGGTCATGTTATATAATTGTTGGTTATATAAATTATATACTAATTGGTCATGTCACATACTAATTGGTCATGTCACATACTAATTGGTCATGTTATATACTAATTGGTCATGCTATATACAGAGAAGGCTAGCAATGACTTCTTAAACTGATTGTAGAGCTCACTGCCCCAATTTTAAGTGACCCTATATATTGGTTAAGATAATTGGTTTATATTTTCAATTTGGATTTAGCTAAAATTTAACTCTTCCATATGTGTTGCTACAACAAATATTTAAATGATCTCAATATGAAAACAAGTTGTTGTTTGCAATAAAATCAATTAACAGATGACATAGATAATAACTATTCAACCAGACTAACAGGTTTCCTGTGGACAAGATAACTGTTAAACAACAGAGACGGAAATTGTTTAATAGCTTGTTTAAACCAGACAATGGACAGATTAGCTTCATTGATTTACTAGTAAATTACATAAAAAACCTTAAATTATTTAACTATTTAGAAACATTCCATTATCGCTAGAAATTAAAGTCTTGTGTTTTTTACAGTACTTATTTTTCTAAATTCTCAAAATGAGACCTAAATGCATATACATTTATAGTATTTTTAGTTAATAATAAATTGAAGTAAACATTGTCATATTCCTGAGAACAATCATGATTTAAAACTTATTTTTTGCTTGTTTGTTTTTCTGGATTTTTTGCTGTTTTTAACACATGTTTTCGGTCACATCTCGGCAGTCAATCCAGTAAGCTCCCTTTCCTAGATAACTGACACCAGTTATTACTAATTTATATGCATGTAAACTAACAAGCCCTGGATTACTTACTATTAATATGCTCTCCCTATTGAGCGAAACAGATGGACTTTAGAATAATTTGGAAAGCTGTATAAGAACATTGTAAACATGTTAACTCTATAAGACCATTGTAAACATGTTACCTCTATAAGACCATTGTAAACATATAAGCTGTACAAGACCTTTGTAAACATGTTATCTCTATAAGACCATTGTAAACATGTTAACTATATAAGACCACTGTAAATATGTTAACTCTGTATGACCATTGTAAACATGTTAGCTGTATAAGACCATTGTAAACATATAAGCTCTATAAGACCATTGTAAACATGTTAACTGAAAAAGACCATTGTAAACATGTTAGCTGAATAAGACCATTGTAAACATGTTTTTTCTAAAAGACCATTGTAAACATGTAAGTTGAATAAGATCATTGTAAACATGTTATCTCTATAAGACCATTGTAAACATGTTAGCTGTAAAAGATCATTGTAAACATGTTAGCTGTATAAGACCATTGTAAACATGTTAGCTGAATAAGACCATTGTAAGCATGTTTTTTCTAAAAGACCATTGTAAACATGTAAGTTGAATATGACCATTGTAAACATGTTATCTCTATAAGACCATTGTAAACATGTTAGCTGTATAAGATCATTGTAAACATGTTAGCTGTATAAGACCATTGTAAACATGTTAGCTGAATAAGACCATTGTAAACATGTTAGCTGTATAAGACCATTGTAAACATGTTAGCTGAAAAGGACCATTGTAAACATGTTAGCTGTATAAGACCTTTGTAAACATGTTAGCTGAATAAGACCATTGTAAACATGTTAGCTGAATAAGACCATTGTAAACATGTTAGCTGTATAAGACCATTGTAAACATGTTAGCTGAAAAGGACCATTGTAAACATGTTAGCTGTATAAGATCATTTGTAAACATGTTAGCTGAATAAGACCATTGTAAACATGTTAGCTGAATAAGACCATTGTAAACATGTTAGCTCTGAGGATGGACTGGCATTTGGAGGTAAGCAGCTGATTCCTGCTACATTCCTCCAGGGATTACAACCAAACATTCACAGAATAATTCAAATCTGGTTAGGATTTTGATAGATGATAATTTTTGGCCCCTTGTCTGTTTATATTCTATCATGGTGTTTTAAGTAGTAATGCAATAAAGCTTGTTATAATTGTAGAGTTCAGTTTATTGATAGAAAATATATTCATATAAAAATTAAATTATATTTATCTTGTTTTTATACAGACTCATACTAACCACTATTCAGCCAAATCTTTTTTGTGTGTAAATAAACAATATCCATGCATCAGGGATACTGAGTTCTACTAAATACATGGTTTACAAGGAACATTCAAATGTAAAAGTAGGTGAAAATGTCATTCCTGTAATATACAAACAAATGACATAATGTTTGCTGTCTTTGAAAATTTCTTATTTTTTTATGTTAAAAAGCATCAATCATATTGTGCATTTTGGCAAAACATAACTTTTTTATATTTTACACATTTTGATTGGTTAGAATAAAGCATTGTTATGCATCGTTTACAGACATAGACAATTTGTCATAAGAGACAAATACAGCTCTCTTCACTCACTTACTATCGCATTTCACACCCATTATTATTATATATGGATGAATGCATTACTTCCAGACATATTTCCAAGCTCTATATTTTGTATTTTACTTCTGATCCAAGTGATCAATCAGTACCTCCCATGTGATCTTCAACAGACAATTTCCCATTAGCCTCCATCTATCATTTCATGCTATAATATATGGTATTAAAATGGCAAAAGGTCACAAAATAGATATTAAACTTTTTTTTAATTACACTTTCTAAGCATACTGAGAGACAATACATCAGTTGGGTAAATTGATGCCATGCTTTCAAATCTTGCTTGTATTATATTTCACCCATTAAATTTGTTCATGGATACAGAAATATTTTTTAATGAACACAAGCATTTTGTAAGTTGATTTATATGTTTTAAGGAATCCATTACAAAATAAAAAGGTCAAATGAAAAGTACCCTCACATAATACTTTCCTTATTATCAAAAACCCTAATATTAATACTTATTAATTTCATATTGTTAAAATTTCATATTAACAATTCCGTACAAATATCTTGTAACCTCAATAAAATTGATTTGAAAATATTAACCTGCGTCCTGGATTTAAAAGAAATTTTCTCAGCTCAGATTGAGATCTCAGGAATTTCATTGGTTTGAATTTGGCACATAATGTACACTGACAGGACCTAGTGGCCAGTTCAACAGTGTTTTATTTTGTTGTTGTTTTTTTATAGGATTGACAAGTTCTTGACAAACTGATTTTTTAAAAATTCTTCTTTTATTAACTGAAGATTTCCTGACCTTATAATCAATTACTATAACAAATTTACAGCAACAGAAGCCATCCAATTTTCATCAGAAACACATTTACAGGAAATTTCCCAAATGGCCAGAAAAATCACTGAGTAAGCAAAATGCAATAAATGGAAGCATTGAAGCATTGCATGAATCTGTTGATGATAATAATATAGTGCTGTCCCAAGAAAGAATTATTAGAGATGGTGGTAAAATATATCATACAAGTGTTATTCTTTGACAGTTTTCTCTTTGATATTTGAATGTACAGACAGGAAATGATAGATATTAATGAATAGGGAGATGACACCTACATGTCACATGGGTCCAATCAAAGGTATTCATGTAACTATTCAAATGATATTGGCAAACTTCACAAGAACTGATCAATTATTTCATTTAATACAAATCTAAAACAGTGTACCATATTGATTAAATAGAAAGACAAAAACAGGAATGAAGATCACCGAGGTAAGGAGACATTGACATAACACAGCCCCGACATATACCCAGCCACAATGACATGGAACCTTGGGTAGGGCACCAAAAGTCTAAAAAAATTAAAGATTAATAAACCCTTGTATCACCAGCAGACATATAAATGTAGAACTTCCTTTGCTTTTGCACTTATTTTAGAAAATGTATATTTTATAACTGCTTAGTTATCTAAGTTTTTCAGCCTTTGCACCCCTTGTATTTGTACAACAGACTCCCTTTATTTGACCTGCTGTTTTTTTCATTACATTTCCAAAAGCCACCAGTATAGAATCTGGAAAAGCTATAATTTCACTGTTTAATAAAATGACATATTCCACAGTGGATTTTCAGAATCATTTTATCATCTATTTTGAGTCTATATAATTCAATGATTTCATTTAATTAAGCACTTGTTACTTCCAATCATTGATTAATTTACAAGCTTTTTTTGTTCAACTTGTACAATTTCTTGCTAGCTTAGAAAATAGATGTGTTAACCAACTGTGACATGCACTAACCAACTGTGATATGCATTAACCAACTGTGATATTATATCACACAATAAGTTAAACAGCAATGGGGATCAGTGACATATTGGAACACTGGTGCCTATCAATCAAGGATTGTAGGTTCAAGCCCTACTGGGTTCACATCAATATTTCCTAATAATGCCACCAGAACTGGCGCAGACTTGAGAGTGGTTCTAAAAATCTTGAAGCTTTTATCACAATCAATTTGTCAGAATAAAAAACATTTAAACTAAACAGCAATGCGAGTACAATTCAAATCTTGAAAGAAAACATTACTATACATATATTATGGTCGTTATTAAAATATATCTCAAACTTTGAGGTACTGTTATCTTGTTAACAATTTATTGATCACCTTTTCCTGCAATTAGTGTTGTTTTTATCATCAATATTAGATGGTTTCAATTTAAACAGATTTCAAAAAGATTCAATTACAAAAAGAGCTTTTAAATTTTAACAATAATTTACTTCAGTTACTGTGGGGCAGGAGAGTTGTTTAAAAATTGTTTATAAATTTAAGGTAATTATTTTATGCAAGTTGAAAGAACCTTGTGAAAGTATCAATTAAACCATTACCAGATATATACGCCTTTCTACGCCTTTTTCACCCCCCCCCCCTTTTTGCTTTCTCAAATGGTGAAAAAGAGCCTTTTTTAGGCCCCAAACACTTGTTTTTGTTTTTTGGCGCCATCCCCCATCCAAAAGATACATCAGGGGGTTGCCAGAAGGGGGATGAGCCCCCTTCTCTTTGGGGGGGTTGAAGGGGGCAGTAGTTATATTGCATAGATATAGTTAATTTAAGTCATAATTGCTAAAATTAAGCAAGCTTGCTAAATAAGGCTTGCTCCGGTGACCTAGTTTCATATTTAGTTTCAAAGATCATATAATATTAAGCCTAATACTAATTTCACATTGTTAAAATTTCATAGTAACAATATTATTCCCTACAAATGTCTTGTAACCCTGATTTGAAAGTATTAAGCTATGTCCTGGATTTAAAAGAAATTTTCTCATCTCAGGAATTTCATTGGTTAAATTAAATTTGGTACATAATGTACACTGACAGGACCTTAGTGACCAGTTCAACAGTATTTTATTTTATTGATGTTTTTTATAGGATTGACATTTGTTCTTGACAAACTGATTTTTTAATACTTGTTTTAAACATATAATCCATACCTATGTACCCATAGCAAAATTCGGAAAATATTACAAACCTATTAGAACATTCACATCATTTTATACAAAATAAGTCACTGTGTAATGTTTGAATATTATAGTCAATTGAATCCAAAGTGATTGAATATATTTCTTTTATATTTATTCATTCTTTTGTTATAAACTGAAGATTTCCTGACCTAATAATCAATTATTATAACAAATTTACAGCTAAAAGAACCCATCCAATTTTCATTAGAAACACATTTTCTTCTATTTACAGGAAATTTCCCAAATGGCCAGAAAAATCACTGAGTAAGCAAAATGCAATAAATGGAAGCATTGGAGCATTGCATGAAACTGTTGGTGATAATGATATAGTGCTGTCCTAAAAAAGCATTATTAGAGATGGTGGTAAAATATATCATACAAGTGTTATTCTTTGACAGTTTTCTCTTTGATATTTGAATGTACAAACAGGAAATGATAGATATTAATGAATAGGGAGATGACACCTACATGTCACATGGGTCCAATCAAAGGTATTCATGTAACTATTCAAATGTTATTGACAAACTAAACTTCACAAGGACTGTGATATGTGTTCACCAATTGTGATATGTGTCCAATTGTGATATGTGTTCAATTGTGATATGTGTTCACCAATTGTGATATGTGTTCCCCAATTGTGATATGTGTTTAATTGTGATATGTGTTCAATTGTGATAGTTCAATTGTGATATGTGTTCAATTGTGATAGTTCAATTGTGATATGTGTTCAATTGTGATATGTCTTATCCAACTGTGATATGTGTTAGCCAACTTTGATATGTGTTAGCCAACTTTGATATGTGTTAGCCAACTTTGATATGTGTTAGCCAACTTTGATATGTGTTAGCCAACTTTGATATGTGTTAGCCAACTGTGATAATTCTATCCCACAAAAAGTGAAACAGCAATGGGGATCAGTGGCCTTCTCCAAATCCCTCCAGAGGCGTGCACGTCACGGAGAAGTCACACGGCAGGTCAAGGTCAAGTCACCTTAAGTTCCAGAGATGATTGGTTGACCTGTCGTGACTAACTCTGTAGGGTTGGCGCTAACGAAAGCGGTTTTTGTTATCGTCGGTCAGGAAGCTGATGCCTTGACAGTATTATGGTCTCCTTTACCACCACTGAACGAAGAATGGGCTACCAGAAGTTTTGGCTTGAAAAAGACGTCCCCTATGTGACTCCGGTAGTAAACCAATAAGGATGCTATAATCTCCGACATATGGTTATTCCGGCGCCGAGTATAAACAAACTTAAACACACACACACAGATCAGTGGCATAGTAGTACACTGGTGCCTATTAACCCAGAGATTGTAGGTTCAAGGCCTACTGGGATCACAACAATTCCTATTGAGATTGGTACTTCAAAAAGCTTAAAGCTGCCTGCCTCCAGGTGAACAAAAATATTTCACGGAAATTGAATCAGTACTGAGATTTTAAGAAAAGTAAAAAGATTCAAGATAAAAGTAATAATTTCAATGTTATGTGCAATTTATAACCAATTTGCAATATTTTTCATAATTTTTCTACTGTGTTAATAACACATTAAGAGCTATTTTTACATATTTTGACCTATTTTTGGTAATTTACATTGATTATAATGAATCTTATATTCTCTGTTTACATCATTTTACTTTTTACTTTTTCAAAATTTTCATGAAACTTAGCATGAATCTTAAATCCTGAAGCAGGCTGCTTTAAAGCTTTCATCAATAAAAATTTCTAAATTTAACACCTATGTCATTCCACAGTTTAATGAAAATAATATCACAATGCACATGCTTTTTACATAAAGTTATTAAATACAAATATAACAACATATTTGTTTATTTGATTTTTACGTATCAAAATAAAACTAATTAACACAATATGACATTTACTGCTTATAATAACAGCTCCTTCCATAGGCCAAAATAAAAAGCATTCCATATGAGACGACGGAGCTCACCGACGCCGCTCACCGGCGTCGCCAACAATGTCATGCAGATATGAAATTTCAATGTTACATTATCAGCAGTATTGCTTCCTAATAATTGCTTATAATAATTTGAAATCATGATAAAGCTATGAGCTATGACAATGCAAATCTTGTAAGAAAACATTAAAATACATGGTCCTACTTGAAATATACCTCAATCTTTGATGATACTGTTATCTTATTAACAATTTATTGATACCCTTTCCTTGCAATTATAGTTTTTTATTAATGATCAATACTAGATGGTTTCAACTTGAACAGATTTCAAAGATCTTTGATTTCTTATTGCTTAACTCAATGAACAATTTTATAAACAAGTTTACAAAAAGGATGTATAAAATGAACAATGATTTATTGCAGTTACTGGTAGGTTATTTTTATTAAGTTTTATTACACATTTTAGGTAATTTATGCAAATTGTAAGAGCTTTAAGAAAGTTTAAATTAATTTTATTTGTTTAGAATTCTATATTTTCACTAATAACAACACATTTCGTTATTTTTTTTCTGAAAAACTTACTTGAAACTAGTGAAAGCAACTGATGCTAATAAAGTTGCTGTACCTTTATCTTATATGGATGTGTTTTGTTAGCATGAAATGTTTATTTCATTACAATACTCTTCCACTTGTTGTCTATATCTATTCCATCATTTGAGACAAAGTCCATTTCCTGTAATAGCTATAGCACTATATTTATATAGAACATCAATGCCAATTTTGTCTGCTGATGTTGGAACATTACCCTTAATTTCATTATTGTATCAGGATGTGATTTTGTAAATGGAAACTTTACACATTTATATTCATCAAATTAGAACACTTACTATACAGTGTTTCTAAATGAACATTTTGAACTGACTTGCCATTAGGGCCAGTTACTTTCTAAAAGTTACAGCAAAGTATTTTGAACCAGAAATAATCTTATTTTATAAATATTTGAGAGCAATAAATTAATTTCACATATTTCCATTATAACGTTTTACAGGCTATCAATATTTACTTGCAATTTTATTTGTAAAACAGTTGCAAACATTTTAGCAATTATGACAAATTAATGAGATTAGTTGATCTCTTATATTAAAGTGAGCATATAACTGCAAAGTCAATTAGCTCTTATTGGCTCATGTTTTATTTAATGAGGTAAACAAGAGCTGTCCTTGTGCGTTTGACTTTTCTCAGTGCTGGATGGTATATAAAGGGGCATAACTCTGTAAAAAGGTAACTCCAAGTTATGGAACATGTGCTCATCATGTTAGATAATCATAGGGAACTGTGTGTGAAGCTTGAAGCTATTCCCTTCAGTAGTTTTGGAGATACCAACCTGCATTCAAAAAGTTTACAGAAGTTTAATGGCAAGTGGTGATGCCAGAGATGAGTACAATAGCTCTCCCTTTTCTTCAAATAGTCAAGCAAAAAAAGGGTCTAAAATATACATGTTCTAGGTCTTTATTTGTAAACAATAAAAAAAACAATTAAGATCTATAATCTTTTTCAAAATAATGAATTTAATTTTAATTTTATTTTCATCTAAGCTTAAATGTCACTCAAATCCGGGTGGATTTTCAACTATTCGAATAATTCCACCCATCGATGTTAGTTTTATAATATTATGTTTCTTTAGTTTTTATTCTTCAAACTTGCTAAACAGCAGATAGACAGTACAATAGATTTTATGTACCTTCCTGATATACTTGTGCAGACCACAAAATGTATTTTATGATGTACTTTATGACATAGTGATATGTCATTACATGGAGGCCGTGTCTGAAGCATAAAAACTATATTCTGAGAAAAATCAAATTTACTTTATATATCATATATCAGTCCTCATAATTTCTTTTATCTTGACTGTTTTCATTTGCTGGAAACAAATAAATCATGCTATCTCATGCAATTTTTCAACTTTTATTGGGCAGACATAACCATTATGAATAATAATATTATTTCTTTAATCAGAATTCTATTGTACTTACTAAACTGTGTTATCAAGGAAATTTTTTCATGTATTTGCGTGTGAAAGTACGATAGGGCATGATTCATTCTAGTTGTTTTTTTTTCTAGGCAATGTTATGTTATTCAATGAAATGAGTATAATCATGATATTGGGGTGAAGTTAAATGGTTCAGGAACATAGCTTTAGTATGTCAGAAGCCTAGCAGATTTATACTGATTGCTGAATATAGGCTGATAATTGACTGACTGACTAATTGATTCAAAATGTAATTATAATTTTGATAAGAAATCAACTTGAAAAAGATTGGAAAAAAAGTGTCATTAACAATTATAATGAGCTGATGGAACATATTTAAGAGCATAAATGAAATAATCAAAATAAACAAAAATATTGATATTGATCAATGATGTAAAGATAAATAAAACAACAAATGTGATATCTAAAAGAAATCCCAATTCTGACAACACACAAAGCATTTTTCCCAATTAGATTGTGTAAACCTCAGGATCAGGACCAAGGTATCTTTATTATCATGTTGTTTTTTTTAGGGGAAGTGAAGAGTTGCTGTGGTTGGATATCAGTAGTTATAGATACTGACAAGAATTGCTTTGGATCAGTAACATCAGTCATACTGACAGGAAAAGCTTCGGATCAGTATTGTTGGTCAAACTAACATAAATTGCTGAGATTAGCATTGTCAGTCATACTGACAGGGGTTGCTTGGGACCAGTATTGTCAGTCATACTGACAGGGGTTGTCTGGGATCAGTATTGTCAGTCATACTGACACGAGAAGTTTCAAATCAGTCATTCTGACAGGGGTTGCTTGGGACCAGTATTGTCAGTCATTCTGACAGGGGTTGTCTGGGATCAGTATTGTCAGTCATACTGACAGGAGAAGTTTCAAATCAGTCATTCTGACAGGGGTTGCTTGGGATCAGTATTGTCAGTCATACTGACAGGGGTTGCTTGGGATCAGTATTGTCAGTCATACTGACAGGGGTTGCTTGGGATCAGTATTGTCAGACATCCTAACAGGAATTGCTTGGGATCAGTATTGTCAGTCATTCTGACAAAACTAGTTTAGGATCAGTATTGTCAGTCATACTGACTGAGTTGTCTGTTATCAGTATTGTCAGTCATACTGGCAAGGTTTGCCAAATATCAGTATTGTTAGTCATATACTTGGGATCAGTATTGTCAGTCATACTGACAGGAATTGCTTGGGATCAGTATTGTCAGTCATACTGACAGGGGTTGCTTGGGATCAGTATTGTCAGTCATACTGACAGGGGTTGCTTGGGATCAGTATTGTCAGACATCCTAACAGGAATTGCTTGGGATCAGTATTGTCAGTCATTCTGACAAAACTAGTTTAGGATCAGTATTGTCAGTCATACTGACTGAGTTGTCTGTTATCAGTATTGTCAGTCATACTGGCAAGGTTTGCCAAATATCAGTATTGTTAGTCATACAACTTGGGACCAGTATTGTCAGTCATACTGACAGAAATTGCTTGGGATCCATATTGTCATTCATACTGACAGGGGTTGCTTGGGATAAGCATCGTCAGTCATACTAACAGGAATTGCTTGGCATTAGTATTGTCAGTCATTTTATTAAAAATCATTATGTTCCACATTCTAACAGATTGCTCAACATAAATATATATAAGAGTATAATCTTTTAATTAAAATTTATTCAATGACCTATGGTTTAATTAATAGCGAGCTCGAAGAGCAGGCCTGCAAAGCGAGCTTACGGTAACGAGAGTACCTGCTAGACAGTGATGGCTTTTAAAAGTTTCACCGGAAGGACTGCAAAATTATGGGAAAATGACCAATCGCAACTTTCGAACTACAAGATAACAATAAAAGCCAACAAATTCTAAATGAAAACGGATGCACAGACTGGTCTCCTGCAGACTTCTATGGGAACCATAACAGGACAGGGAACTAGAATAAATGGAAGCAGTGCATAAAATAACTAATGGCAGTTTTAAAACGAAAACTGTAAAATATGGTGTTGAATGAATTTGTGCAGTTCTAAGTGTATTGAAAACATATGTGTAGCCGCAAATGGCTTTAAAAATAGAAGGTACTACAATTTCTGTCAAGGAGCTCACTTTGAAGCTTTGCCTTATTCATATTAGACACCATTCTAAGTAAATTCATTAAATTAAACACACACACAAGTTGATATCAGAAAGTATCTAGGGGAGACAAATAATGATTGTCTTTGCTGCTTTGCCAATCATACTTCTTTCCCTTACCATATAAGCCAATGTTTAGAGAATTTATTGCTGTTTGCAACATACAATTATCATACAAAGTTAATAAGAACAACACCATATCCTGTTCCAAGTAAAATGACACAAGGAAAAGTGATGGAGGTCCCCAAGTTCAGACACCACAGAAGATTTTTTGTTTGGTTTGGTTTACAGTGCATAAACACAGTACAGGTCTTTTAGCTCCGAACCAGCAAATATGGCAAATATAATTTGGCTTACCTCCGGTGTAAAAAACTTAAAGCAATAATTGGGGTTAAAACCATCTCACCTGGTGAAGCTAAAAGATACAAAGACTCGAGTAGTTTAAACCTCTTACAATCATGCAGAAATAAATGTTGGCTTTATTCTGTTGCCTCAACCCTTAAAGGCAATCCCTCAGCCACAAGTGTATGTGTGTGTGTGGGGGGGGGGGGGAAACCAAAGTAGAACCAATGGCTTAAACTACCAATGGCTTAAACTTATTCTATTACATTTAAGGGTTAGTGCACCATTTTTTTTTCATGCATTAACATCAGATTCTGCAAAAGCACAATTCAAGCCCAAGCAAGCAAGGTGAGGCATTTTAAAAGTCTGAGGACTTCTGCAGATGTCAATGCCCCTAGAAAAAGTGCCTTATAATTAAACTATACCTCCAATACAGTAACTACAAATTTCATTACCTGTTACTCTTATAAAGAATTCATTTTGTCATTCTTTCCATGTGCTAGTGCTATGTCATTTGACAGATATTTTTATGATGAATCTTCCGGACACCATCATTGCAGCAAGCTAATTTTATATTGCATCTTGTCTCATGCACATAAAAAATGTTCAACAACAGCATGTGCTTACATGATTTTATCTCTTAATGCTTGTTTTCTTCTCTATTTATGTATACCATTTGTCGCAATATTTAAGCAAGAATATCCCAAAAGACTGTCACCTTATATACTCAACTGGTGCTGGTCTGTCCCTAGTGTTTAAAGCATAAAAATTAAAAACCTCTTTGTCATTATATCTCCTGTTTCCTAGAAACCTTTCTCATCATAAAATTACATTATGATAAAGTAATTAAAAACATTTATAACATTTAAGAATTACTGTGGCCTTATTATAAGACTACTAAGCTTTGTGAAACTTCAAGGAAGTCATAAAATTTTATAATATCCAAAGAATTATTTCAGCTGCTGATTGTATGATATAAATGTATCAATCCAAGGACATTCTGCTGCAATAATTTTTCTTATTCTCAGAAAAAACAAAGCAGGAAAACTTCCTGAAGTTCATTATTGCATCATTATTGCAACATTTTAAGTTCTTTCTCCGACATATGACAATAAACCAGCTATAACCTTCTCATGATAATGACACTTTTTTCACAATTTATTTTACGACAAACACTTCCTGTGAGCTGTCTAGTTACTAAAGATTGCAATAAAAATCCATTAGCAAACATTATACTATTAATTACGTTTTTTTCCTGCCATGTTTCTGTTCTTAACATCGGATAATAAATACTTTAAAGATTTTTAAGATTGTAAAGATTTCAGAACACTTTTCAGCATAATTAACAAACAACATATATTTTTCAGACTATTAGTTCAGCTTTTTTGTGAAAATTCTCCAAGGTAAGTGAAAGTATTCATTTTAAATTAGGAAAGTAGCATTGATTACATTAGATTGTCAGGTCGACTGCAAGCAGGATCTTGGGGTATTTTTGGGAGGAAAATTAGAGAGAGCTAATGCAGTCTAGATCAAAGATATCATAGGTTGACAGGGTGATGATGTGTTTGTGGATTTTTTTTATTGTTTGAAGAGATAATTTTCGTTCTTTTTTAAAAAATCTTTTTTATCTTTTGAAAAATGTTACACCCCCGGGGGCGTTAAATCGGGATTATAAGGTATATCGAGTTTTAAGTGAATAGCTTTAATTATTCCTAAAAAAATGGACCTTTTCAAAAAGGTTAACCAATGCCAACACCAACACCGATGAGAAGGTCATGAATGACAAAAACTCAACTTTTTTATCTTCAAAATGTGGACTTAAAAATGTATTGGAATCATATAAGTGGCAGGTATTCCCTTCTCCTGTCCACTTCCATATTGGCCAATAACTAAAAGCTAAACCTGACAATCCAACTGGTCAAACTAAACATTTTGTGTGGACTGACCGGCCTGGTCATAGCTGAGTCAAAGTATACTTGAGACATGAGGCTTACTTAATTCAGCACAGAAACTAGCAATAGAGAAAAACAAATAAAACACTTAAAACTATGGCAGCAGATATCAACGAGACATAAACGATACTCAAATTACATTAAAACACCATTATCACAGACAGTTTCATGATTCATGCATACAGACATAGTGGTTTTTCTATGATCCTAAATGTCCCACTATATATACAATTGCAAAGTGGCAATATCTGCTTTGATTTCCTATTTCAACATCAATGGTGAATGATATATTTTGTCAAGGAAAGTTTGTTTGGAGCTAATACATCATTTTATCTCCTTTTTGTGCCAATATGGTCATAATTATACCATGGTAACAAGAAGTTGTGTTAGGAAAATAAATATTAAAAAACAAGAGCCGGTTGAACTGGGTGATGCTAAGTGCAATAATTCCAAACATAGGCAAGGCAGAGTTACTGATCTTTGCACTGCTCGATCTATCTAAAGTTCAAAGTGTAAAAATGAACAAAGGACAATAACTCCAACATAATGCAAGGCAGAGTTATGTTGTTTTTGCACTGCACATCTACCCAATGAAATCAATCTACCTACAAAATTTCATGTTGATATCTCTTATAGTTTTAGAGTTATGTCCCGGACAAAGTTCAAATCTTGCACTGCAATCTACCCAAAGAGATCTAGCTACCTACAAAGTTTTATGATGATATATCTTATAGTTTGAGAGTTATGTCCCTGACAAAGTTCAAAGTATAAAAATGAACAAAGGGCAATAACTCCACAATTAGGCCAGATAGATTAACAGGTTTTTTTGTACTGCACATCTACTAAATGAGATCTATCTACCTACAAAGTTTCATGCTGATACCTCTTGTTGTTTCAGAGTTACATCCCAGACAAAAAAACGGATGGACAGACAGACAAACAGACAAAGTGGCAACTATATGCTCACCCTTTCGTGAGCATAATAAATCCTAATTAAAATCATGTAAGCTTGCATAGATAATAACAAGACTTCCACTGTTGTCTAAAATAAAGGTTGAAAGTGTAATGGTTATTAACATTTTATAAAATTCATCTAACTAATCTTTCATTCACCTCTTATTTTCGGAGTTATATGGTTTCTATAAATGGCACAAAAGAAGCACCAATGATGGATTAGTGTCCATGTCTAGCTGATACCACAAAATTATTATTTTGGTTGCATGCTGCATTACACAACTGCCATCCATTAGTATTGTTCAATCAAACTGCTATTAATTAATCAATCAATCAATCCATCAATTACTTAAACAATCAATTAAATACTTAATTAATTAATAAATCAATATATAATTTTCAATCAAACTGAACTGTTCTTCACCATTGTGAACCATTTCCTTATTCAGAAATTTATTTATTTAATTGGTACAGAAATAACTCCTTTTTCAAGATAATTAATTTCCCTGTTTACAAATTAAAAAAAATATGATGACTCTGAAAAACTTGGACAAAGAAAAGCAACATTTTTATAACATAAACACCTGTGTACTCTATACAACATTATATTTCAAGGACACTCTGTCAACTTATATATCAACCTATTACAAAAGAGCACAATTTTTTATCATAAATTAAGGCTGGAATTCCATCTTTATATGAATGTGTAACATGTACATAAATGTGAACATAAAAAATCAAACATTGTCAGTATTCCATATCAGCATGCCTCCAGATTCAAACTTTTTTCATGCAAATTTTGAAATGGCATTTAAAAGTTAAGGGCAAAGGAATTAATTTACAGTTGGCAACAATCCATGTAAATTAACAAAATGACAATAAAGTTATTGTCTTCATTCATATTCATATACAAAGAAATCTTTTTTGTAAATATTCAAAAAAGTTTAGGCCACTTCTTTTATATTTCTTGGTTTACAAAACCGGCGACCCGAAATATTTGTAAATTGGAAAAAAAATAAAACTGAAATTTCCACTTTTTTTTCCCCCGATGCAAAAAAAAATTATCCAATAAGCGCGATAAATATAAGTACGAAAATTCGAATATTTTTGAGTACGAATCTATATAACACAACATTCGGACTACCTCGGATAACTACCACAGTTCATGGTAAAACAACAATGGCGGCACCCTTGAGTGGCACTGTTTATTTCCAAGTTGATTTTGTTGGAATTAAAGATTTGCCAACCAGACGGGCTTTTTTAAAGGCTGCCGTTGATGAGGACATCAGCACTGCTATAAGCCGTATCCTTCCTCGAGAAGATTTAATGGTTTGATTTATGATATATTTGCTAGTATATTGTTAAATTGTATTTTTCTTTTCGTCGAAATGCTCAGCCGGGACCGGATTGCCAGGATTGTATTACAGCTGGCAAAACTCCAAAACCAGAAATCAGTTGAAAGTGAATGCCAAGAAAAAATGAGACAATACAGATATAAATGTTTATATTTTTATTTTCTAAAGATGGCAGATATTTTTGGTACATTTGTATCAAGAAAGTTAACATGAAAGCTATACTAAGGAAAAACAACAATAAAAAGATGTTTAAATTACTGTTTTTGCTTATGTCAATAGAAGAATGACACTTTTTTTGACAAAATAGTGTTTTATGTGCACCATACAAGATTTTATTTTTTTTTACAATTTACCCGATGGACCTTTTTGAGGTTTTTTTTTTTTTTTTTTTTTTCGACCACCCAGTGGACATTTTTGAAAAAAAAATTTGTAAACCAAGAAAAAACTAGAAATGTGTCCATAGAACACGGGTGCCCCCCCGCGACACTGTTCTGTCAATCTTTTTACTAAGTCAAGGGAAATAACTCTACAAATACTGGATAAATCCACAAGCCAAACCCCAGGTGCAAATCTAAAATATGCTGTGCAACCTGCCCATAAGGTTTATTGACTTAGTATCATAATAGTATGTCAAATCCTTTTTGAGAAACTTGCGACACAAGTTGAAAATTGCAAAAATTTTCTACGTGAAGGGCAATAACTCTAAAAATACTGGATAAATCCCGACCAAAATACCCAGGGGCACAACTACACATGCTGATCAACATTCCTGTAAAGTTTCATGACTCTAGGTCAAATACTTTTTGAGTTACGTGCGACACAAAAGTGAACGGACGGACGGAAGGACGGACGGACAGACGGACGGACGGAAGGACGGACAGACAAGGGTAAATCTAAATGCCCGCCACTAACGTGGGGGCACAAAAAAGAAGTGGCCTTAAGACTGATATGCATAAAAGGACTTAACTTCAAGACAGAAAAGCTTGATTTTAATTATCAATACATAAAAAAGTCTTTAATACAGAGGTCATAAAAATCATGCTATTTATTGGATAAATTGTGCAATTTCCTTTGATATTGAATTCACCTTAAAAGGTCAATGGTCAATTTCCGTTCATGCTATTGTAGCCAAGGGTCACCGGTAGGGCCTTCACTTTCGGGTCTTGTGGGGAATCGAACTCGCTGGCGTAGTGAGCGCCCTACTCGGAAACCCTCGGTTGGTTGGGTGTGGGATACTGGTGTATTATTTTATTTCTCTTAACCGTGATATCCAGTATCCTCTTTGTTAAGATGACTTATTTAATAACACAACACAATGTCCAGTTTCAAGTAAATTCTATTTAATTTTTCACTGTGATGGAATACTTTTTCCAAATATGAAATAGTTTATAATAATGTCCACAAATATCACACACAATACAGCTAACACCTGAATTTTCTTAAGTTGTAAGTTCAAAATACTATAGATGTTGTTAGTTTCGGAATTAAAATAAGACTGTTAGACGATGTAAGTTCCAGTTTCAAGATAAGACTAATTTAAAATATAAAAGCAACAATATAAATTAAGAAAGAGTTGTCATAGTGATTAAGCCTTAAGCTATATTAGCAATAAATGTCAAAAGATAATCAAGTATGGCTTGTTGCGTAACAGAGATAATGATGATATCAGACGGAACTATGTGCACGCGCGAACAAAATATAATAAAGTTAAAAAAATCGCGAAACGGAAATTCAAAATTAACGAGGGCAAAAGACTAGAAGATCTAGCAAAGAAAAATCCTAGAAATTTCTGGAAAACCCTGAAAAAAATAAATAAGAATGTCATAGACAACCCAGAATCTCTTAATATTAATGACCTACGTGATCATTTTAAAACACTTTTTGGGGAAACCAGCTCAAAAGATATGAGTGGTAATGTCTTCGTCTGTTCCGAAATTCCGGAAATTGATATAAATTTTACAGAAACAGAGTTACGGACTGCCATTTTTTTGCAGAAAAATAATAAATCGCCAGGCAGTGATCAGATTACTAGCGAAATGCTAAAAACCTCATATGATATTATTTCCCCCTTTTTATTAAACCTGTATAACAAATTATTTAATACAGGGGAATATCCAGTAAGTTAGGGTGAAGGAATAATCGCCCCCATATTTAAATCAAAGTGCTGAAAGCACTGATGGGGGCGCAATATGTGCTAAATTCGAGATTTGTATAGCAATCTACTTTAGGTGTTCCAATCTGATATCATTCTTCTTTCAAAGTTGAATAAGTGCCCATTTTGTACACAATATTATAGTATCGCTTCCAAAATCTTGTCAAAATTGAAAATCATGTACCAAGAACATACTAACAAACCCAGGCAAAATGCATAATTGATATCATATATATCATGAATAAACATTTTAAATTATGACATTGGATTTTGTTGGGAAACTATAGTTGCTTAACCAATTTTCATGTAAAGTACTTCCTTATGTGAATATATAACACATAAATCAGTGTACTTACTATATTTATTCCAAGAAATGATTATGCAGATAGAAAATAAACAGAAAATTTAACTGTCTATAAAATATTTATAAAATAAAACCAGGACTGTAAGAACAAACTTTTTTTTTTGTAGAAACCTTTCAAGCACAATAGATAATACATGTGAGAATGTAAATTGGAATGGATACATATAATCAAATTGGCATTGAAAACAAGAGCCACTATCTAGCTTGGGCCATGCTTGGCTTTTTCTTATATTGAAAGTCAAACACATCAGTAGGAGAATATTGTAATATCTATTAGAGTACTCCTAGAAAACATAATATAAATGTATAAAGTAAATTTCAAATTTGAATAGTAAAGGTCATAGTTGAATGATAATTGTTCTTTTGTCCAAGAATGAATCAAATCATAGACAAAAACAAAGTTATGACAATGTGAGTGAATTTCAATTGTTTAACCTTGGAGGTAATGGTCATTTAAAGGTCAAAATATATCAGAAAAATTCAACATGTTGGTTCTGTGTTTGTTTGTTCAAGCATGATTCAAATCTGTAAAAAATAACAAAGTAATGACAATTCCAGCTAACTCCAAAGATATTTTATATCAAATAAAGGTCAAGGTCATATATGAACTTGAAGGGCTTTTGTCACAAAAACATGTCTCCCAAAACTGTGTATGGTTCTGATCACTCTTTTGAATTTTGGCAGTTGTACATGTGATAGATTTTTCTTTTTTTAACTCTTCGGCCATTTTGTGCAGAGAAACAGGACATGGCTGCCATCGTTGGATACCCACAATTGATAAACATGTCACATAACATGCAATCAATGATGAATATTAATGGTTCGGCCATGGGTATCCGACAATGAGAACATGCCAACAATGTGCACAATTAAGGATGGCACTGTACACGGTCACCCCTGTTTGAAATCTAACCAGCAGTTTAAACATTACTTTTTTATATAAGTTAAAGATAGAAAACATTATCAATTTTAATCCTATACTTATTATGGGTATTTATTGGATTCATTATTCAAAATTAAATGAAAGAGCATGGAACAAAATATTTTCAAGATCTAGTAAAATCTAAATGTTTTTAAAATTTAGTAGAATCAAAATTTACAATAAATATATCAATAAATATACTATAAAGTACATTATAACAATACATGTATTTTGGATAATACACTCTCAGCTGAAATACTTTAAATGGGTGTGGTATTATAAATGTTTGTAAATATTGTAAGTTATCTAATCAATAAGTCTATTCTTAATAAAAGAAACTTGCATCTTGATATTTTCTGTACAAACTAGAACTGTCATTGTCATGGCGTGAATACCCCCACATACCAATTTGTCAGAATCAACAGTAGTCATTTACAGCTCAGCCAAATCTGAGGGAAGTAAGCCAGTGCATTGCTAAGTTATATATTCTACATGTTTTAGTAGAAAAGATCAAAGTGAACTTTACCTTGGACCTACTGACCTCAAAACTAAAACTGCCATTGAATGACTTCAATAACACCCCCCCCCCATTTCATGCAGCCTTGCCTGGAGGTGTTTTATGATGAATATATGAGACCATTTGAGCAGACAAGCTTATTGTAATAAAAGCCCCTGTGACCTTGACCTTTGCCCCAGTAACCTCAAAATCAATAGGGGTATTCTACTAATCTTGACTAACCTCCATGCCAAATATTAAGACTATGGGTCTAAGGATTCTTAGGTAATTGGGCGGACAAGCTTTAATTAGCCAAGGCCCCTGTGACCATGACCTTAGACCTGAAAATAAATAGGGGTCATCTACTAATCATGACTAACCTCCATGCCAAATATGAAGACTGTGGGTCGAAGGATTCTTAAGTTATTGGGCAGAAAAGCTTTCTTCAGTCAAGACCCCTGTGACCTTGACCTTTGACTTGGTGTTCTCAAAATTAATGGAGGTCATCTACTAATCATGACTTACCTCCATGCCAAATATGAAGACTGTGGGTCAAAGGAATCTTAATTTTATGGACGGACATGAAAAAAGCGACGGACGCCCGACGGCCGGACAAGCTGATTCCAGTATAGCCCCCTTACAACTTTGTTGTGCAGGGGTATAACAGATTTCAAACATTGATAAGTTAGCTCATCTTCTTGGTGATGAACTGGCGCCTCTATATTCAAATGTGGTTCTGTTCATACACAAGTTATCTCATGTTCTTCATGATAAACTCTCACCTTGAAGTTGATAGAGTTCTGTTCATACATATTTCAAAAATAGATAAGTGATCTTATTTTCCTGGTGAAAAACTGGTCGCTCATTCAATATCAATACATATTATGTCACTCATTCAAGTTCTATACATATTATAATATTTCAAATATTGGAAAGTTATCTCATGTTCTTGGTGAAAGACTGGTGACTAGTTTTCTCCTCAATGTCTTTTCTTTTTCTTATTAGATTAAGTCAAGTTACTATATTCATGAGGCTTTCGACATCACACATTCCAACATTGCAAATGGCAAGCAGTCTCCTGGTATTCCAATTTCTTTAAGTTTTGAAAAACCCAAATGTGTCAATTTCTCTAGTGTTTCCGACATGAAGACACATCTACATGCATCTGTCCTTATCACTCCTGCTATTACTGTTCTATCATACAAACGCCACTGTTTCCTGAAATATTTGTTTAGAAAAAGTTTACAGCAAAATAAAAATTCCATTATTTTTGTTGTTTTTTTTTTCGGGGAGGGGGGTGGGGGCAATTTAAAGCACAATTTCCAGCTTTACTGCTTGATGAAGACCTTGGTGCACCTATGTGTATGATTTCAGGCACCTGGGTACCATCAATGTTCCATAAATGAGCTAGATAGCTTTCTCACATGAAATGATCCGTAAACACTTGCAGAGCACGAACCTACAGCAGTGAAAGGCTTAAAGGTTTAAAGTCAACCAATCGCCACAGACACCCCAAGTATTTTATCTATTTGCTAAGCAGCAATTTTTTCAAAATCATTTAAATTTATAAATGTGAGTGATTCTGATAAGCTATAGACAGCTAAGTGAAATCATATATGTCAGATATGTCGGAGTGCTTATTGTGAATATTCATTATTTTAAATTAATGTGAATTCTTCTGAGGTGAAAAGGAAAGGAAAGCTGAATTCCTAAATACATGTTACATGTCACAATTGTTCTTGTTATTAATTTTGTTCCTAATTTCTATTCTATAAGATGATATTTAAATTCACTGTAATTCCTTTTTATAAATTTGGATTTTTGTGACAATAGTCTATCCAGTGACAGAAGCTCACTGACTTAAAATAAACTATCCTGTGTCAGCCTTTAAACAAGTCAAGAAATAAAAGCTATTAGAATATAATAATTAAGAAATATCATATACAACCACTTCTAAATTATCATGTACCGCTTCCTTAAATGCCATGCTACTGAAAGAAACATTTTACCATTTATTCACTGCAAGGTTTGTCAGATTGACAGTCTCACATTTTATTTCATCCTCATTGACCCTAAAGCATCCTTAAAATCAATATCGTGCCGTTCACATTTACAAATCTGACATGTAGGCCGACCATCTGAAACAGAAAGTTGGAAAGATAAAATATAATTATTATTAGATATACATATAGTATCCCAATAATTATGTTAGTTGAAATCAATAGTCAAATCAATAATTTAAGCAGTGTTAGAAATTAGCAGTAGTCCTATAGCCCCTGAATACTAAATTTCTCCTCGGGCTACCAACTTTTCACAGTAACAGGCCTGACCAAGCCACTGTATTTTAAGAGGCAATATAAACAACTGTTTTGAACAAATTAATCGTGCCAGAGAAATGTCTTTTGGGCTAGTTAATATTCCAATCTGGTAGTCCGACCAGGCTAGTCGATTCAAATCCTAATTTCTTACACTGTTTAAGAAACAATTTGTTCAAAATTGTCCAAGAACAAAGATTTTTATAGTATACTATAGTAGTTATAGTGTATATACAGTATGTACTAAATGTCTTTTCAATCTACTATACTGTCCTTAAATTTTAAGAAAACAACTATCTTTAAAATCCATTGTCTCAGAAATTGCAAAACCAAGTAAATGAAATTGTTCTGTATTTGTATTATTCTACACAACTTCTGATCACAAAAGCTTCAAGGACATTAATGAGTGAATCAGGTCCTATCCTGAAAGATTGTTGCGTACAAGTTTGAAGACAATCCATTCAAAAATAACAAAGTCATAGCCACTAATAGCAAAAATCAGGAAAATTTAAATATTTTACCTTGAATGTTTATATGGAGGTCAAGTTTAGTCTGGTCTATTTGAAGGGTTGTTGTGGCCAAGTATGAAGACAATACACCAAGATCTGAAAAGTTATGAAAGGTTAAAGTTTGTTGACAGCAACGGGAAAGCTGTCATGACTGTAACAATATATTTTGACCCTAAATGCAAACTGAAAGTTCTAGCCTATACACACTGTTGAGGATAGCCGTTCAGCATTTTTTCAATAATAAATAAATGCAATGATAAAATTGGTAACTTGCAAGTCTTCTAACATTTTTACAAAGAATGAACATATATATTTTTTCCTAATAATTCTACGATGACGTTCAGCCTTTTATATTATAACAAGATATCGGAAAGATATATGAGAAATGAATTGGCCCGTGGACTTTAATGTCAATCATAGAGCTCTTATGCAAAATGTAATGGTAAGCAAACATCCAGCATGAAATTTTCAAGTAGCTAAAAGTGAAATAAAATTATTAAAAATACTTTGTCATAATTCAACTACTGTTGGAAATTGACCCACATGTTTGATTACAAATGTATCTATATAATAATGTCCATAAAAATATAATAAATTAATTTTCAGTCTCTTTCTCTTTGCGCTTTCACACAGATTTAAATTATTCAACTCCATGATTTTCAGAAGGAAAAAAAATCTTTTGATCATCAAACACTACAAATTACTATACCAACTGTAAATTGCAGTCTGTGCGAAAGGCTGTCGGTCCTCGGACCTCGCCAACTAAAAATCTGTAGGGTCGACATAAATTTCGATACAGTCAGTTGTCATGTCGGAATAAAATTTCAGCCAGTTTGAAACAATTTTTGGCCTTCTGAAATATGCAAAGCTTCAAAGATCGATCTATCTTTTTAATTTTTGCTTGTATTCACAGACCAAGATAACCAAAATCACCGCAGGATACGACCAGTTTTTGCTAAGTAATGTAAGCCACCATCTTGTCTCGGTTTAATTTCTTTACCAAAACATATTTTTTCTCCAATCTTCAAAATTAAACCTTTGAAAGATGTACATGTATTGTTCATTCGGAACTGCCTCGGCTATTATCTACAATATTAACCTCGGAAACAATACGGATTGAAAGTAGTTCTACCACGTGGTTTCAGATGTAAACAGAAACAGAGATAATGTAAATCGAATGTATATATTTGACATCTAATGCCTGTTCCGGTACTCTTTTGCTTGAAAATTTGTCTGACAACAATTTGTAATTTAGATATGCCTATTGATGTTCAATTTTAAACAAATCCGACGAAATGTCAACAGGTTGGGTTTTTGTACTTTCGGTTTCTACAACCATAATAATAAATATATAAATAATGAATTGTTTGCTTTTGTACCTATAATATCACTCATTTAAGGTGATCGTTTACTACATATATTGGAAATAAACTTGTAAACAACGCCCAGCATTAAATTACTTTTTGTTTACATGTTTATTTTCTTAGCGTAGGTTAGACCGAAATACCGCATCCGTTCTGTGTATTCATACTATTGTGTTCGAGGTCCTTATCCGAAGACTGACGGAAAGGGCCGAGTAGTTGCGATTGTGTATTGTTTTCTTGTGAATTATACTAATGTTTTATCAATTATGTTTCTGTATATTTTTTTCTTTAGTATCTTATAGTTGAGTCTGATAATTCATATATGCTAAATATTTTTCTTTATAATTATGGCAATATCCCTCCCCCATACCTACAAAAAAACCCTGTCAGAGTCCGGGCGTGGGAAAAATCATCAGTCTAAGGATACCAGTCCTTGCGGGTGGAATTTTTTTTTACTTTCGCATTGACTGAAATTGTATATGATATTCAATAAAATCTTCTTTTAGAAAAACAAGTTTGCATATTATTGTTTTAGGCAACTCATTTTTAAAATGCTGTACAGCTAGCCTCAACAGTGAGTATATGCTAGTCGTATTTGACTCGCATACAGCCAATACTGGTTCATACTGCTAGCCACTGCCTATTCCTCTACCAATTCCATGAATACTATTAGTATAATAATCAAATAGATGTTAAACAATAAAAGTAATGATGACTTAATATGATGTATATAAAATTCCGCTGCTAAAGACAAGTTGTTTTTATTGATTGTTTATATCAACAAAGGTAATGAAATAGATAAATACAGAATCCCTAAAGAAAGCCCAACACGGCAATATTGAAAATGTTGCAGGCTCGGTTTGATTGAGCCTGTTCATGGACGGTACTGGAAAGTGCAAGTTACCGTCCACGCCCCCTAGCACCGGCTTAAGCAGAATTCAACATTTAACATGAACTGGTAAAATTTAGAATTTTGAAACATCCGCAGATGTGTTCATATGGCGGTTATCATGGAACCTTCAATGTGACACGTTAGTGCCATTCCATGAAAAGCGGCATATGGTCCCCAAGTAAAAAAATGCGTGTGCCCTAAACGAGAAAACAATGGGCGGAACTAAATAAAATGGAATTTTGAAAGGGGATCTGAGGTTATGAAGTAAGTTTATCAAGTTTCCCCGGCAACAGAGTTGTGTGAAAAAAATGTCAATTTGATTAGCCCTTGAAGCAACCATGCACAACATGTGTATTAATAAATCCTTACAATTATCAAGAAAATAGAACAATTATTTTATCAAGCACGTAAGCAATAAAGACGTAATTTGACTGGTTTACAGAGAAAAATAGTTGAAAGTATCTTGACAGGTATTAATTGGAAATAGATACACAGTTCAACTGTTAAATGGAAGCGGTCAATCAGCTGTTTCGAAAATGAAAGTACACACCAAAAACACTTCAAATTCACATTCTTTGCGTAATTAATTTACAGAGTGCGTAAATGAACGCAACAAATTGTTAACGGTAAACCTTGTACGTTTTTTAGTTGATTTTAAAGCGTAAAATATGCCGATATTCACATTATCTGGAATCTGTTACATTTAATAATATAATCAGTTATCTTAATTCTTATTATTATCGACCTGTGGTTTTGAATTTTAATACAACTACTTTTTTCAGATATAAATGTCTATAAATTTACAAATAAAAAATCTATAAAATTATGGACTGACCATAAATATCATGAAATCCTACATCTGATGAAGGCAAAACTGTGAAAATCAGATCTACATGTATGAAATAAGTATATCTTATTTTAAGTCATATTGAATTACGGACAGGGCGGACTGTGACTCAAGATTAGGCGGACCGTGATTTAAAAAGTATTTATATGTGGACTAATGTAATAAAAGTATTAAATTATTGATGTCCCAAAATACGGTCCGCCTAGTCTCAAGTCACAGTCCGCCCTGGTACGGTCCGCCCTGTCTCACGGTCTGCCCTGTCCTGCAGGGGTCATATTGTATTTAACAATTATAATTATTATACTAGTCCTTTAAATTTTGGGACCTCTCATAGGATAGGATTTTATTCATTACAGGTCTGGGGCAGTACAGGGATTTTTTTTGCCTTATTTTATAGCCGATATTCGGTCATATTCCCAGTCGAAAATAGTATATTATTTTCCCATTCCACAGGAAAAAATTCCCAATTGAAAGTTACAAAATAAAAATATTTAATAACAAATTCTAAAATCTTAGAAAATAAGGACTTCTTCACTGTTATGGTGTTTAATAGTTTGAAGATGCCTTCCTAGACAGTTATTCTTTGCATTCATTTAATCACTACAAAATTTAAGTCATGCAATTTTTCCCAAATTTTAACAAAACATCGCTGAAATTCCAATTTCCATGGGTATGGGTCATGTTCCCAAAATCCTGGAAAAAAACCCTGCAGTACCTCCAGTCGCTTGCAAAAATCATGATCATAAAATTGAAAACTATCATTTTTCACCAATTATTACATTTTACATTGTACAGTATCAATAGCTTTACCAGATTGTGAAGAAAACTTGATTATACATACGGAATTGATTGCAACCAATATATCAACGTAATAGCTGTGACTTCCTATATTGATAGCAGATCTTCTCAACCTTTACTCGGAATAACTGACCAAGATGGCGATTTCGGGAAAATGACGTCAGAGGGAAAATAGTTCGTATTCATACGCATACAAATTTTTACTCTGTCATTCACACTTTTTAACCATTTTAAGCTTGAACTGTTGAAAGTTATCTAATTTGAAAATCGTATTCCATCTTCCTGAATTATTGTGTTCTATGATAGTTAGTTAATTTATGACTTGATAAAATTGGCACCAAATTTTTGTAAGTACTTTGGCTCTCATGCATCGGGAACCAGAAGGTAGAACAAATAAACTGGTTCTCATTAAATTTTTATCGACTGCTAGCGTAGTAATATTCAAATCGCGTAAAGCAATGGTATTTGTAATTTTGTGATAAAAGGATTTAAAATTAAGTAATAAAATGACCAGTCAATTTTAAATTAGATAAGGTATTATGATGATCTGAATATTATGGCAAAATATTGGAACTATTTTTGCTCAGCGCAGCTAGATAGCCTAAACGCGTTCATAAGGTAGTAAGCTGAATTTATCGTAATTACATTGGGGGCTTGCGCCCCCAAAAAGGAGATGTAAATAAGGCTGAGAATTATCGTGGCATTACTCTTATTAATACCTTAGCAAAAACCTATTCACAATTACTTTTGAATAGGTTAACTTCCTGGTCAAACAAATATGAGAAAATTTCCAAAAACCAATTTGGCTTTCAAAAGGGTAAATCGATAACTGATTGTATATTTATTCTCCATTCTATTAATCTTAAGGTACTTAATTCTAGGAAAAAGCTATATTGCGCCTTTATAGATTACCAACAATGCTTTGATAAAATAGATAGATATTTTTTATATGAAAAACTTGTTGCTGCAAATCTCAGTTCCAAATTTGTTCGAGCTATCAAATCGATGTATACTGTAGTAAAATCATGTGTAAAGTTTAAAAATACATATTCCGATTTCTTCAATTGTGATATTGGTCTCAAGCAAGGAGACCTGAGCTCGCCTCTGCTGTTCATGCTCTTCGTTAGTGATATAATACAAAACATAAACACTGACATAGATGATATATTTAGTCTAAATGAACAAAAATTATTTCTCATTCTATATGCAGATGATCAAGTGCTGTTTGCAATGTCCCCTGAAAGTATACAGTCAATGTTAAATGACGTCGTTGTTTATTGTAATACCTGGGGTTTGAAAATAAATACGTCAAAAACCAAGGTCATGATCTTTGAAAAGGGAAGAACCACAAATTTTCTTTTTATATTAATGACACACAACTTGAAATAGTAGACTCTTTTAAGTACTTAGGAATTACTCTTTTTAAAAATGGCAATTGGTCGAGGACACAAAAATGTATTGCTCAACACGCATCGTTAGCATTATTTAATTTGTTTCGTTTGTTTAATAACGCAGAATTTACTTTTTCAAAGAAATTTTACTTATTTGACACGTTGGTTGGTTCAGTTCTTAACTTTGGATCTGAGATTTGGGGGCACCATAAGGCCAGGGAGATAGAGGTTGTACACACAAAATTTTTACGACGAATACTTTGCGTTAAACGATCAACCAACCTATCGGCACTATATGGTGAAACTGGGCGTTTTCCCCTTGAAATTATGCGAAAGATTACTATGTTAAAATACTGGATGAAAATATTATCGCAAAACTCAAATTCACTGATTTTACAGACATTTCTAATGCTTAAAAATGACACTGATTTTAATAGACGCACGAAATAACTGGGCGTACCAAATCAAGACTATACTAGATAGCCATGGTTTTAGTTATATTTGGGATCACCAATTTGAAATCGACATTCCTTTCGATGAAATTAAGAAAAGAATTTATGATTCATACATGCAAACATGGTATGGGGAAATTAATAATTCAAATCGACTTAATTCATACGCGATATATAAACATGAATTCGAGCTTGAGAAATACCTTAATATCATCTACGAAAATAAATACCGAATAGCATTAACTAGGTTTAGAACTTCGTCACATAGCTTAAATATTGAAACCGGAAGATATAATAACATCCAAAGAGAAGATAGATTATGTAGGTTATGTAATATGAATCAAATCGAATCGGAATACCATTTTCTTCTAGTTTGTCCTTTTTATCGTGATTTAAGAAAAAAATATTTTCAGCCTTACTTCTGTCACTGGCCAAATATCAAGAAACTTGAGTTACTATTATCATCACGTTCTAATAAAACTATTTATAATGTAGCTAAATTTATATACTATGCGAATCTAAGTCGCGACGCGTAAATAAAAGTTCATACAGCATGTTCAATCTATAATTAGTTTAACTCACGATTTTTTCCCGTATTTAGTTGGTTTACTACTAGATAGAAGTATTTTAAGTATTTACACGCGCACGAGAATCTCATTTTACGCGCGGGAGGTATAAACAGAAACCTTGTGTAGCTGATTCAATTTATATTTAAATGACCAGTCTTTTTTCTTGTAGTTTATATTTAAATGATCAGTCTTTTTTCTTGTATCAAAAGTAAAATATTATCAATTAAGTATTAATCATAATTGATAATCATGTACTCTTCTGTAAACCATGTTCTCTTTGTATATTATACTCTGTATACTAAAAACATTGTAAAATGTTTAATGTTGAATAAACTATTATTGTATTGTATTGTTGTATTGTTTGATAAAAGACTAGGAAATTGAGAATTAAGCCATAAAGTATTAAAATCAAAAGGTGATAATATTTCCTTATTGACCACTATGACATGTTTATATTAGAGTTGTTAAATTTATCAGTTAAGAATCTAAAAGTAATTTTTATCAAAATATTTATACAACAATGAAATTCTTTTAATGATAATTAAAAATGTAAGTTATTTATGAATATTGAAATTATTAATGTTTTTTATAATTAATTTTCTAAAAGCATTTTGACTGGGAAATGCTATGTTACACTGCTATTATCACTCAACAAATCGTAAAGCAATTTGAAGTGGACCTTTTTTAACACATGTTCTGGAGAAATGCTAGTGCTTCTTTCAACAGTATAAATAGGAAAAAATACTATAACTTCACAGTCTTGTGAACCAGGACTTTTAAAATCTTTATTTATTTTTAATTTTTTAGTTTAAGTGACAACATCAATTATAAGAAAAGCCGATGTTACCAAGGCACCAGAATTATAAAAAAAAGATTGTTTTGAAAATGACATCTGAAACAGCCGAAACATAATTAGTATACATGTGTTATGTTCATAAAACACAACGCGTTTAGTTCCAAAATCTGCTTCTAAAAATAACGTAATAAATTAATGCTACAATTTTCTTTTGTCACATATTAATTAGTCAAAAGAAGTGCTTAGGCTTTGTAATCAAGTATAGAAGTTCTTGCTAAGTTATACCATGAAGATATGATGGTTACAGTTTAATTAATTGAAAAAAACAAAGATAAAAACAATATGTCTCTAATATCTGCAAAGAAAAGATGTCTAGTTTTTATACAAGCTGACATTTAATGCTCCCTTTTTTTTTCATTTTACAAGTTCAGTTGAATTGACTATATATTGCAAATGCTTGACTGAAACAAGATTGCATTTGAGAAAAATGCTATGCCACCGCATGGTTCAAATTTCAGAGCTGTACATCAAAGGACAAGAAAGTAGGTCACATTATCAAAATCTAGGTCACCTGATATCAAAGTTCAATTTTACAACTAAAACTGTGCACATTGTCAAAATGTCATTGCTGTACATCAAAGGACAAGAAAGTAGGTCACTGTCCCCTTGGGCAAGGCATAATTTTGACCCAAGGGTTTAATTCAAAACAATTTTGATACAGGTCCACCAAACAACATTTCAAGTCAAATATCTATGCTATAGCTTTCTCCCATTCAGAAAACATTTGTTTTATTTTCTGTTTTTACTATGTGTACATAATGAGAATCACTGCCCCCGGGCAGGGCCAATTTTGACACCAGGGGAAAATTTTGCACAACTTTGGTAGAGGACCTATAGATGATATTATATAGCAAACGTTAAAGCTCTATGCCTTATACCTTCAGAAAAAAATAATTTTTATTTTTTTTACTATATGTACATAATGAAAATCAATGACCCCCGAGGCAGAACCAATTTTGACCCCAGGGCTATAATTTGAACAATCTTGTTAGAGGTTCACTACACAATGATTCATGCAAAATATCTAACCTCTAGCCTTTGTCAATTTACAGAAGATGATTTTTAAAGTTTTTACTATATACATATATGGAAAACCTATGGCCACTGGGGGCGGGGCTAATTTTGACACAAGAGGCAAAATTTGAATAACATTTGTAGAGTACCTTTAGATGATATAATTTAACAAATATTAAAGCTCTAAGCCTTGTACCTTCAGACAATAAGATTTATTTATTTTTTACTATATGTATATATTGAAATCAATGACCTCAAGGAAGGGGGCAATTTTGACCCCAGGGCTATAATTTGAACAATCTTGCTAGAGGTTTACTACACAATGTTTCATGCAAAATATCTAACCTCTAGCATTTGTCAATTGCTACAAGAATTTTTTTGAAGTTTTTACTATATTAAGTTTTTACTATATACATATAAGGAAAACCAATGACCCCCGGGGCGGGGCCGATTTTGACCCCAGGGCTATAATTTGAACAATCTGGGTAGAGGTCTACCAGACAATGCCTTATGCAAAATATATAAGCTCTAAGCCCTTTGGGTCTTTACAAGAAGGTGTTTTAAGTTTTTACTATATGTACATATAGTGAAAATCAATGACCCCGGGGCAGGGCCGATTTTGACCCAAGGGCTATAATTTGAACAATCTTGGTAAGGGTCTACCAGACGATGCCTTATGCAAAATATCTAAGCTCTAGGCCTTTTGGGTTTTTACAAGAAGGTATTTTAAGTTTTTACTATATGTACATAGTGAAAATCAGTGACCCCTGGGGCGGGGCCAATTTTGACCCCAGGGCTATAATTTGAACAATCTTGTTAGAGGTCTACCAGACAATGCCTTATGCAAAATATCTAAGCTCTAGGCCTTTTGGATCTTTACAAGAAGATTTTTTTAATTTATTCTTATAATTCCTTTTGGTTGCCATGGCAACCAGATTTCTGCATGGAATGAAATTCTTTGAACAACTTTGGAAGTCCTTCACCCAAGGAATAATGCTGCCAAGTTTGGTTGAAATTGGACTAGTGGTTTTTCACAAGAAGATTTTTTAAGTTCACTATATAATATATATAACACACACACAAACACACACACAAACACACACACAAACACACGCACACACACACAGGTGAATCGCTATATGCCACCGCATCGCAGATGCTGCGGTGGCATAAAAATGGTGATTGGCTAACTGTATTAGAAAATGTTAAGGGTAAAAGATCAATCTGGATTTTTACAGAAACTTCCGTGGACCATGTGATTTATTTATCATGAACAATAAATTACAAAATTGAAAGGAATTATGGCAAAAAGTAAACATTTTTTTTACTGTCACCTGTTCCTTTGGATGGGCATGATGTCACTTTAAAAGAAAGCTCTGCAGTTCATTGTAAACCAAATATCATTGAAAAAATGCTACCTTTAACTTCATATCAAACCTCAGAGCTTTTATTATTTCTCTTAATTATCTAGGGAAAAAACCCATATGAAATATTACAACAAATTCCATTTGGTAAGAAAAAAGGTTTCATACAAAATATGTTGTTGAATTTCTTGTAAACTAATAAGTTAATCTAATTTATATATATACATAGTTAATTATAAAGTCTCCTTGGCCTACAAATATATTTTCTCCTGGAGTAAATAAATTCCAATCAATATGAATCTGACAATTAATTTCTGTATAAACTTAATTTTAATTTTCTTTGAAAATGAAATTAAAGTTCGTCTTCAATCAGACTACTTTGAATATTTCTGATATTAAGAAATAAAAAAAACAACAGCAAGGTGTGAAATGTTAAGCTTAAATTGTCTATATTTTAGTCTATGCATTCTTACATATCAGACTAGTGTTTCCATTAGTTTTATTTATACATTGTACTGGAAATTTCATCAGGCATGCTCCGTGGTCCAAAATGACGGTGCATTCTATTAATAAACTGCGTTCTTAGGATGACATCATTTTGTCTATAATTCATATTCTACTATAGTAAAGGAAATGACAGAGGAAATGACATTTCCATGATAACCATTTAAACATGGTAGAATATTCAAGAAAAGTTTCTAGCATGTGTTTGCAATTCTGATCGCCTATTTTCAAATGACATAATTTTAGCACATTTTATAAATGGACTGTTTTAAAAATTAATGACATCATTTCGAAAACATTTTAGAATGAAACTGTGTGACTAGGATGACATCATTTCACCATTATAAATTCATACTGTAATGGATGAAATACCATTGATTTCTGTGAAAAATTAATTAATTTATAGTGGTAAACCATGTAGAATAATTGTTACAATATGCAAGATAAAATATCTGAATGTATTTGCAATTCGGATCGGAATATCAATCCTGCAAACCTTATTACTGCCCAATGGGCAGGTACCTAAGGGACAGTCTAAACTCCAAAATATGACAAAGTAAATGATAATACATTATAAGTCCTATCAGTAGAAAGTTACTCTAATTAGTTATACTTTTGTTATGT
This sequence comes from Ruditapes philippinarum, assembly GCF_026571515.1. Classification (NCBI taxonomy): domain Eukaryota; kingdom Metazoa; phylum Mollusca; class Bivalvia; order Venerida; family Veneridae; genus Ruditapes; species Ruditapes philippinarum. The sequence continues at coordinate 66,130 of NW_026866943.1, read as the reverse complement.
TAGTCATCTTCTTCTATATGGCCCAACCATTTGACTGTATTTCTTGATTATTTTATATTTGAACAAATTTTGTTACTTATTAACAGATGTTTAAAAAACATGTACAATTTAATACATCAAAATATCATAACATACAGTTAGTTAACACACAATATAATGTCATCTGCAAAAAGACACAATGTATGTGTTGCATTATAGAGAACAAATATAATACACAAAGTTTTTACAGAAAGTTGCCATCTTTCACAATAAAACATGACAACTTTAATACCAGCACAGATAATCAACAGCTGATTAATCCAATTTGGCTTGTAATTTATAAAAGGGACTTACTGCAATAATGCATCTAAATTAATGTTCACAACCCAATAGGAAGAGGCTAAAATTTAACCCTTTTGCTGCCAGAGGGTTATTGGTTTATTGATCACCTATTTACCTGAGGGTTTTCTAAGAAATTACTATATTATTAATTAATATAATTATTATTATTTGTTATTAGAATTATAATAATTATTATGTTTCCAAATCTGTGAGTATAATAATAATTATTGTCGATGGTATAATTTTCTTTATATTTATTATTATTCTTATTATTATTAATTTATTATTATTACTATTATTATTATAGAAACGGCTAAAGCCGTCCATATGGCAAATACTCCGAAAATAACAGGGACGGCATAAGCCGTCCCTATGGCAGTGAAAGGGTTAATAAAAATTGTCCCCTTATCCCAGCATGGGTGACACAGGGTCATTATTTGAGTGAAGTCCAAGGCATAGCAATTGAAGGTTTTACAGTAAATAATATGTTTTTCTGTTTTGTTATGAAAACTGTGGTAACACACTTAGTCTCAATAAATTAAAGGATTTCTTCCAAATCAGTTATATATCTCTTGGCTCATTTGATTTTTAAAGAAAACTGTTTTGGAATTACAATGTATCCCTTCATCTGGTTACCACAATTTTCTGTTTAAACATAAAAACTTACCATCTAGAAGACTGGCTGGTTGTCGGCCATGATTTACGTGTGACCCTCTGTAAAACGAGATATCTCCGGAACTGTACCCTCTCTTTTGGCTTCTCTTTCTCTACCTTCTGGTAGCGCTTTTCTGGCTTTGCCTTCATCATTCCCTGGTGCCCATGTGCCCATAAATGCTCAGTCTGTTGACTGTCTAAAGACATACCCACATGGGGTGCTATAGAGTCATCTGAGTTATATTTACTTTCTATAGACATGGTGCGATCCAATGACTTGTGCGATTTAAACAGTTTTTTTCTTCTTTGCGACATACTGAACTCGTAAACTTGCACAATGATAGCCACACAACCAACTCCTCTCCTCTGAAAATTTAATATACAACTATTACTTAAGTCTTTAAATTTCTCAAGTTAAACACTGTTTTTATGGCTCACTCCTTTCTATTAACTAACTTTTTAACATTCTTTTTCTAATAGTCTCTGAATAAAATTAATAGATCAAGATAATGTCAAAAACAAGAATTATGTTTGATAAATGTTCCATTTTAACATTACACTACAAAAATGCAATCTTCAAGTCATAAGGTGAGAAAAGTGCAGGCTGATCAGGTCTCAAACCAAGGACTGTTTACCAAATCGTTACTCCCAAATAGATATTTTATGCCAACAGCCATGACTTGCTGGGCAAATTAGTAGAAACTCTTGATGGATGACTACGACGATAGTCATTTTATATAAAAAAATTCATATTAAAAAAAAACTCTGTGGCTGTGTCTTATATATCATTGATAAACTATAATGACACCATACAAGTTTACAGACGTTTACAAAAACATCATTATTATAACAAGTATATATTTTAGATTTACAGGCAAACATTATGACTGTCTGTCACTTAAAGCATTTTAACAATGAGGGAAAAATCACTGCAACCCAACAATCAATATATAAATATGACACAATTTCTGTGCTGCGAAATGTGCTAAAATACAGTGAAACATGTGCTTATGTCCACCCATCTAACAATATATACAATGGGCAGATTTTATATCTAATCCAATACAATGTCAAATTCCCAGGTGAAATCTGTATCCTCTCTTTTACATGTCATAAACAGATAAAAGACAAAGTGTCTTTACCCAGTAGTTAAGTCTCGACTTGTACATTAACCTACAATTTCTCAATTTTGAGCACAATGCTTTAAGTAACTGATTCATAGGGTATCCCTGTGTTTCTAAAACAGGGTATGTAAATTTACAACATCATACTTGCCCAAATTTTAGAAAATATTAAGGTGCAAAAAACCTATTTTTAAAGTGATTTGAGATACCATTTTTAATAACAAAGTATGTAGGACCTTGTACTGTAAATTTAAATTAAAGAAAAATAATCTTACACAACAATAGAACAACAAAGACCTGTCTGGTAAATGTATTTATTTTTAATTTTAAATGCACTTCAACTTCAAAAACTATAGTATCACTTTCTATTTCAGTTTCTAATATTCTTAGCATCAAAATATTATTAGAAGAGAGTATTAGAAAACCCTTATGTCCAAAAAACATGAGAAAAGTGTAGATTGACCAGGTCTGTTTACCAAATTGTTGCTTTCCAAACAGATATTTCATGCCATCAGCCATGACTTGCTGGTCACAGAAGTAGAAACTCTTGGTAGAATTATGATTGACTACCATGATAGTTATTTCAAATGAACTTATCTATCTTTAAATATGGTCAAAACCACTCATGGCACATCTTGGTCTGCATCGGTCATAGGGGTAGAATTGTGACCTTTACGGGGCTGAAAAGCAATCATAGTCTTGTTTTCAAATAAAAATGCTACACATCAAGTTTTATTTTATTGAATTGTCTCATTTCAAACTCTAGTTACCAACCAGCAACCAAATTTTCTATCTTTAGTAACAGCAACCTTGACCCTGACCATACATTGCCCCCAAAAAATCTCAAGCAAGGTATTCACATATGCTTGCAACACACCAAGTTTCAATGAAAAATCTCATTCCTAACTCTATTCAAACTGTTTTTCTATTTTTAGTCACAAAAACTTTGACACTAGGGGTCCAAAAGCAATCATTAAGGATATGTTCATAAGCTTGCTATACAACAAGTTTCATTAAATTACTATATTCAAACTTAAGTTATTGACCAGAAAATGATTCTCTATTCAAGTAACAGTGACCTTGACCCTAGAAGACCAAAAAGCAATCCCTAGCGAGATCTTCACAGAAGAAGTTTGCTACACATCAAGTTTCACTGAAAAATCTTATTCAAGACTGACTGATCTTGTTTGACATCTGCCTGCCTGTCCACTTTACACCAGTGTTATAACCAGGATTTTCAAAATTGAAAACCTGGTTAAAAACTAGAAATGTGTTCATAGGACACTAATTCATCCTCACTTCATTTGCCATCAAAGTTGCATAATTATTTGCATTCTCATTCATATTTTATATATTAGTTATAACAGTCCTCCACACCAAATCTTAAGTGTCATAGGCCAAAGCATTCCCTTGTTATAAACAGACAAAATTTAAGTGGTCAAGGTGACATACTGATCTACTGACCTCAAAGTCAATAGCAGTAATCTAATAAATCTCAGCATTAAATCATTTGACTGTAGGCAAAAGCTTTCTCTAGTTTTTTGTAGGACAAGATTTTAATGGTCATTGCCTTGACCTTTGACCTATTACTTCTCAAGGTCTTGATCCTAATGGAAGAGGTGACAGACAGACTTTCAGATTGACCCCATCACAGTGTGTTTTCACTTTTTAAGTGGGGGAATAAAAACAGCTTCAAGTTATACCTTTTTGTGTTTATTTAATTTTAAGGGATTCCCTTCTAAAAAAATATGTTAAAAAAACCTTACAACAACCCCATAATAGGTTTGGGGATTTTATACTTCTTATTTGGAAAAAAACATGTTTTGCCATTGGGAATGTCTCATTTACTGGTAGAAAATACATAATAAAAAGACAAGCACGTTAAAAAGTGACTTACAGTATTTTTCAAATTACAAAACAGAAAACTTAAAGGCAAACTGCATTTTAATATTGCTAAAATATTAAGTTGTTAATTGAACCTTTTGAAAGAAAGTCTGTGTTAAATTATTCTCAGATATCTTCAAGTTTAATTTGAGTTACCATGGAAATTAAATCAAGGGCAAATTAAATTATTGATAATGAAAAGATCAATTAATTTAACATGAAATTCCCAGAGCTGTTTTTGCTTTTCTCCTTCTGATATTTCACCAAGTAACAATAAAAATAAAGTGATCTTAATTTAGAATGCATGACTAATGTATTGCACATTTTGAATATTGAACTTATTAATAACTGAGTCAATCATTGAACAGTGTTTTATGGCCAAATTGGTTCTGAAATTTGTTATATATACATCTTGGTATCAAAATATCTTGGTATACATACATCTTGGTACCAAAATGTCTTGTTATATATACATATTGGTATCCAAATATCTTGGTATACATACATCTTGGTGCCCAAATGTTTTGTTTGGTATCCAAATATCTTGGTATCCATGCATCTTGGTATCCAAATTTCTTGGTATAGATACATTTTGGTATTCATATATATTGGTATACATATATCATAGTATCTGTATGTTTTGGTATTTATATATCCATGAGATATCTGCACTTCTGAGTATCTGATTCTATATAATAGCTTGGTACCTGGACATCTTTGCACCTCTTTAATTGTTCATTATACTGATAATAATTTTCAAGATTATTTCTGATACTCAGTAGGTCTATAAATGATGTACAACCTCTAGCCTCAAAAATGTCATACAAGCCAAATAAGGCATGCTAATCCTGACTTTAATTAAAGACAAAGTTATAAATTATGTTGGTTGTAATTGACTGATTACCTTGGAATATCCATGCATGAAACAAACATGCTGAAACATGACATTTCTCATTTTGATTAATGGCAACAGGTCATGAAATCATATTGTCTAAATGGCTGTAGCAATAGGGGTATTTTTCCAGCAATAAATTGCATCAAATAATTATGTTGCCCATCAACAGTTTTATCTCACTCTAACTTGAATAAAGTAATGAGACATTACCTGACAATCAATGTACACAATCTTTAAGTATTCTATGAGACATGATTTTTCTCCTGCAATTAATCACTTAAGCAAAGATGTTAAAAAATGTTATTGATATATAGGACATGATTTCTCATTAACTTTTATAGCTTCGAACAATTAAAGCACTGTATATTTATAAATATCATTGTATAATCTATGTTTTATGAATTTTGCTTAATGACTTACGTCAATGGAAACATGACCTAACAATCAGTGAATCAAGTTGTTATAATGTATGAGTAATGATCAATGGCTCAAAATCTAACGATTCTGGTTTTATATGGAAAAATATTCTTTATACTTACTTCAATGGCTTAATGATATGACAATGTTCCAATTGGCTTACTGCAATAAAGACATATATGACCCAGCTTGGATAAAGATGCTTTATACCTTCTCCAATGGCTTAAGTCATGATAATAAAGACATATATGGCCCAGCTGTCAACATTCTATATGGATCAAGATTCCTTACCTACTCCAATGACTTAAATCATGACATATCATATGACATTGCCATAAATTTTCCAATTGGCTTACTGCAATAAAGACATAACTGGCCTAGCAGACAGAGTGCCATTTTATTATTCTATATTGGTCATGATTACTTTATACCTACTCCAATGTCGTAAATCATGGCATGACAATGAACCAATTGGCTTACTCCATTACAGACACAAATGACCAACAAGTCAGTGTAAATATTGTAATTCACGAATTCGAAAACCTAGCTAAACGCCGTTTTCCGGTACTTTCTGTACATAGCTCTGGGGAATTCACCTAATGGAGTGTAATAGCGAACTCAATGTTTTCGGCCTTTTTTAAAAATAAAATTGAAATAAAACAGTTATTTCTTTATAAGAAAATAATTGAATATCATTGTATGAATAATTCCATACAAAAAATAAGGTAAATACACAAGTTTACGCCGAAAATAACCTTAATAAAGATTCCACTACGTCTGTTTAAATTTTATTGATTTTCATTATAAACAACTTATTTTTTTGAAAAATTTGCAATAAATATTAAAGGAATATTGATAATTTTCAATAACATCAATTTTTTCACCTTAAACGGTAAAATAATGAAAGAAAAATAGAAATAACATGTAACTGTGTTATGTTCTTCATTTGGTGTAATTCCCCAGAGCTAAATCCGTAAGGTACCGGAAAACGGTGTTTAGCTAGGTTTTCGAAAAGGTCAATGATCAGCTTGAGGGAAAGATGAATGCAATTTATCTTTTTCTACTTTTATGAGAACAAACAAAGTCTATAAACTGTCTATAATGAGAACAGAACAAAGGGTATACACTGTCTATGAAGTGTATTGAAGGTACCTTTAAATAAAAGCCACTTTTCTGTATGGACCATTTCCAATTATAATGCAATGCATGTATTACCCCAAATAGTAACTGAAATGTTCTAAGAGGATAGGCTGGTATTAATGAAAACAATCTTTTTAAAGCTGCATGCCTCCAGATGAGCCAAAATATGTCAAGATAATCAATATTGAGAAAAATGCACTAAACTTTTAAGAAAGGTAAAAACATTCAAGATCCACATTATATTTTACATGTTATGTGCGGTTTAAGACTGATTTGGCAGTATTTTATCACCATAATTCTACCGCTCTACTAACGCAGTAAGGGATGTAAGGGCTGTTTTTGCTTATGTTGACCACTTTTTGTTAGTTTTCTTGGATTGTATGTCCCGATTTCAATATCTAAATTACTTTATTTGTTCACATCACAATATTTTACTTTTAATTGCATATGAAAATAAACATGAATCTGGAGGCATGCTTCTTCAATGCAAACCCATTATGAAAATTTGGGAAAATGTAAAAATCTGCAAAAAATCTGTTCAAATTTTAAACAATAGGGTTTTGGACTGGTTTAAACATAAAATGTCAAATAATTTTCTTTTAATATTTCAAAACAGTAAATTGAGTTTTCCCAAATTTAAAAAATTAATTTTTTTAGAAAAAAAGGGGATCTCATGATAAAAGTATTAAACCCAAAATATATTTAAATCTGGACAAAAAACATTCATTCTCTTCAGGGAAAATTTCAAAATATACCGGTACAGTGACTGAATAGCAATCAGGGCAGACCATGATCATGATGGATGAAATCATTTGCATAATGCATAAATTCAAAATGGTTTCCTTACCCTATTGATAAAACATAAAATATAAGAATGACATTAAAAGTTTAATATATTTTTGTTGTAACAGGGTGAGAAAATTGTGCAGCCTGACTAGGACTCAAACTTGCGTCCCTCAGAATGCGTTGCTCTATCGACTGAGCTATCTGGCTTTTAAATATACCTCTTCTTTCCTAAACAGTGAACAGCAATATTAAAATTTTTTGGGTACAGAGAAAAAAGAAAGGGGCCCTGAGGCCCTTTGATCGCTCACCTGAAATTTTCAAATCATCCCAAACCCAAATTTCCCCAGACAAGGGATTCTGACCAATCTCATGAAAAGGTGAGGGCCCAAAAAAGTGGGCCACTAACCCGTGTTAACAAGGATTATCCATATTTGAGCAGTGCGACCTAGTTTTTTACCCAGGTGACACATATTCAAACTTGACCTAGAAATCATCAAAACAAACTTTCAGACCAATTTCCAGGATACTTGGATCAAAACAGTAGCAACTAGAGTGTTAACAAGATTTTTCTATTTTTAGCTCCGGTGACCTAGTTTCACATGCGATTTCGAACTCATCCAAGCAATTACCTAGACAAGCATTCTGACCAAGTTTGATGATAATGGAGTCGAAAAATGTGACCACTAGAATGTTAACAAGGTTTTTCCATATTTGGGCGGGTGTGACCTAGTTTTTCATCCAAGATGACCCATGTTCGATCTTGACTTAGAAATCATCAAAACAAACTTTCAGACCAATTAACAGAATATTTGGATCACAACAGTAGCCACTAGAGTGTTAACAAGATTTTTTCTATTTTAGCTCCTGTGACCTAGTTTTTCATCCAAGATGTCCCATGTTCGATTTATTCCAGCAATGACCTAGACAAGTTTCCTGACCAAGTTTGATGACAATTGAGTCAAAATTGTGACCACTAGAGTGTTAACAAGGATTTTCTATTTTTAGCTCCTGTGACCTAGTTTTTCATCCGAGATGACCCATGTTCGAACTCATCCGAGTTATTACCTAGACAAGCATCTTGATCAAGTTTGATGATGATTGATGCAAAAATGTGACCGCTAAAGTGTTAACAAGGTTTTTCTATTTTTAGCTCCGGTGACCTACTTTTTCATCCGAGATGACCCATGTTCGAACTCATCCAAGCTATCAACTAGATAAGCATCCTGACCAAGTTTGATGATGATTGATGCAAAAATGTGACCGCTAGAGTGTTAACAAGGTTTTTCTATTTATAGCTCCGGTGACCTAGTTTTTCATCCGAGATGACCCATATTCGAACTCATCCGAGCTATTATCTAAACAAGCATCCTGACTAAGTTTGATGATGATTGGGTCAAAAATGTGACCACTAGAGTGGTCACAAGGTTTTTCTATTTTTAGCTCCTGTGACCTAGTTTTTCATCAGAGATGACCCATGTTCGAACTCATCCAAGCAATTGACTAGACAAGCATTCTGACCAAGTTTGATGATGATTGGTTCAACTAGAAATGTGTCCATAGGACACGGATGCCCCCACACGCCACTGTTCTGTCAATCTTATGACTCTAGGTCAAATATTTTTTTGGACTACATGTGCCACAAGTTGAAAACTAAAAATCAACAAAGGACCATAATTCTGGTAAATTTGGTCGCAGAAAAAATTCCTTCCTTTACTACCATCTACACATGAAGGTTGTTCATCCCTGGAAGTTTAAGCAAAATCTGCCATCCGGTTTAAGAGGAGTTGCATTCACAAAATTTCTGCACAGTATATAGTGAAAAAATCAACAAAGGGCCATAATTCTATTAAATTTGGTCGCAGCAAAAATTCCTCCCTTTACTACCATCTATACATTAAGGTTTATTATCCCTGGAAGTTTAAGCAAAATCTGCCATCCGGTTTAAGAGGAGTTGCATTCACAAAATTTCTACATAGTATATAGTGAAAAAATCAACAAAGGGCCATAATTCAGTTAAATTTGGTCGCAGCAAAAATTCCTCCCTTTACTACCATCTACACATTAAGGTTTATCATCCCTGGAAGTTTAAGCAAAATCTGCCATCCGGTTTAAGAGGAGTTGCGTTCACAAAATTTCTGCATAGTATATAGTGAAAAAATCAACAAAGGGCCATAATTCTGTTAAATTTGGTCGCAGCAAAAATTCCTCCCTTTACTGCCATCTATACATTAAGGTTGTGCATCCCTGGAAGTTTAAGCAAAATCTGCCATCCGGTTTAAGAGGAGTTGCGTTCACAAAATTTCTACATAGTATATAGTGAAAAAATCAACAAAGGGCCATAATTCTGTTAAATTTGATCGCAGCAAACATTCCTCCCTTTACTACCATCTATACATTAAGGTTTATTATCCCTGGAAGTTTAAGCAAAATCTGCCATCCGGTTTAAGAGGAGTTGCGTTCACAAAATTTCTACATAGTATATAGTGAAAAAATCAACAAAGGGCCATAATTCTGTTAAATTTGGTCGCAGCAAAAATTCCTCCCTTTACTACCATCTACACATTAAGGTTTATCATCCCTGTAAGTTTAAGCAAAATCTGCCATCCGGTTTAAGAGGAGTTGCGTTCACAAAATTTCTACATTGTATATAGTGAAAAAATCAACAAAGGGCCATAATTCTGTTAAATTTGGTCGCAGCAAAAATTCCTTCCTTTACTACCATCTACACATTAAGGTTGTTCATCCCTGTAAGTTTAAGCAAAATCTGCCATCCGGTTTAAGAGGAGTTGCGTTCACAAGATTTCGGGACGTACGGACAGACGGACGGACGGACGGACAGACGTACGGACACTCGGACACTCGGACGGACAAGTGCAACGCTATATGCTCCCACTCTGTGGGGGCATAAAAATGTGACCACTAGAGTGTTCACAAGGTTTTTCTATTTATAGCTCCTGTGACCTACTTTTTCATCCGAGATGACCCATGTTCGAACTCATCCGAGCTATCACCTAGACAAACATCCTGACCAAGTTTGATGAAGATTGGGTCAAAAATGTGACCTCTAGAGTGTTCACAAGGTTTTTCTATTTTTAGCTCTTGTGACCTAGTTTTTCATCTGAGATGACCCATATTCGAACTCATCCGAGCTTTCAACTAGATAAGCATCCTGACCAAGTTTGATGATGATTGAGGCAAAAATGCGACCGCTAGAGTGTTCACAAGCAATTGTGGACGGCCAGACGGACGACGGACGACGGACGACGGACGACGGACATTCATCGATCCTAAAAGCTCACCCTGAGCAAGCTCAGGTGAGCTAAAAATGTGAAATTGAACTCTGAGCTTTATTACATCATGGTCCCCTGTTGGGCCCCTAATGTCACAGGATGAGAAAAATGTGGAGCCTTACTGGGACTTGGACCCGGGACCATCAGAATACTCTTCTACGAGATAACCTACTAAGCTATCTGACTGCTTACATATCTTTTCCCCTAAATGGTAAATAGTGCTAAAACCGTGACACTGTATAGGTTTTAAAATGTTTTTAAAGCAACATACCTCCAGTTTCATGCTCATCTTCATGAATATATTGAAAATGTAATTTAATGTAAAACATTGTGACATAAATTACCAAAAAGAAGTCAAAATATGCAAAAATACCCACTACTATATGTTAGTCACACAGTACAAATATGGTGATAAACACTGCAATATCAGGCATAAATCACACAAAACTAAATTATTACTCAAATCTTTTTACTTTTCTTATAATCTTTGTACATTTGTCTCAAGTCTCAAGATTTTTCTTGAAATGTTTTGGCTTATCTAGAGTCATGCAGTTTTAAAATCAACATTGTTGTTTTTTTCTCAAGAATTTTTCAAATGATACTCATATTATATAACCTCTAGCCTCAAAATGTTATACAAGACTAATGAAGCAAGCTAATCCTGACTTTAATTAAAGTTAAGATGGTTTAAACAGACTGATTACTTTGGCATATCCACAACATGAAACAAACATGCTGAAACCTGACATTTTATGTTTTGATTTATGGTGGCAGGTCATGAAATCATATTGTTCAAATGAATATTGCAAAAGGGTTTGTTTCCTAGCAAGCCTTGAAACAATTTCAAAACTATTTTATATCTAATATTATGTAGACATGAAATTTTCCTGACATTTATGAATACTTGAAGCATTAAAGCATCATTGCAACAAATCATGTTATCTATGACAAATGAACTCTTACTTACAATATTGAAAATAAGCAAATAAGAAAATAAGAGACATTGTCCAGCAATCAATGCACCAAATCATGTTATCTATGAGGCATGAACTCTTACTTACAATAGTAACTTTAAACAATAGGGACAGGGTCAAGCAATCAATGCACCAAATCATGTTATCTATGACACATGACCTTTTACAAACAATAATGACTTCAAAAAATGGGGACATAGTCCAGCAATCAATGCACCAAATCATGTTATCTATGAAGCATGAATTCTTACTTACAATAATGACATCAAACAATGGGGGCATGGTTCAGCAATCAATGCACCAAATCATGTTATCTATGACACATGACCTTTTACAAACAATAATGACTTCAAACAATGGGGACATAGTCCAGCAATCAATGCACCAAATCATGTTATCTATGAGGCATGAATTCTTACTTACAATAGTAACTTTAAACAATGAGACAGGGTCCAGCAATCAATGCACCAAATCATGTTATCTATGAGGCATGAACTCTTACTTACAATAGTAACTTTAAACAATATGGACAGGGTCCAGCAATCAATGCACCAAATCATGTTATCTATGAGGCATGACCTTTTACAAACAATAATGACTTAAGACAATATGGACAGGGTCCAGCAATCGATGCACCAAATCAAGTTATCTATGAGGCATGAACACTTACTAACAATAATTACTTTAAACAATAAGGACATGGTCCAGCAATCAATGCACTAAATCATGTTATCTATGATTTGTTTGTTTGGTTCATTTCACACCTTTTTCTAACAGTATTCCAGTCATAAAGGCGGGTAGTTTCCTAACGATCTTTCCTGGAGAGTTACACCAGTACTAGACTACCTTCCTCTGTGCTAAACTACTAAAGCAAGGAAAACTGAAAAAGTGCTGGCAAAAGACCAATGCTCCTTCCAGTAAAATATACTATATAATGTACTTGTCGCTTGCACCCAAATTGCTCTAAAAATATGTTTTCATTTTGTGTAATCCACGGACAAGTAAACTGCAGAATTTTACTTGCCCGGACCTACAATTGTACAACTCGGGCAACTTGGACAATTGATTTTGCCGGCCCTATGAGGCATGGACTCTTACTAATAATAATGATTTTCAAACAATAGGGGCATGGTCAAGCAATCGAGGCACCAAATCATGTTATCTATGACACATGACCTCTTACAAATGATAATGACTTCAAAAATAGGGACATGGTCAAGCAATCAAGGCACCACATCATGTTATACATGTAAATGAGGCATGACCTCTTACTTACAATAATGACTTCAAACAATAGGGACATGGTAAAGTGATCAATGCACTAAATCATGTTATCTAATAGGCATGAACTCTTACTAACAATAATGACTTTAAACAATGGGGACATGTTCCAGCAATCAATGCACCAAAATATTTATGATGTTAACTATGAGGCATGAACTCTGACATCTCACAACGGAGGCCTTGTCCAGTAATCAAGGCACCAAATCATGTTATCTATTACAGATCACCTCTTACTAAAATGACTGTCTCATCATACTACACATTTGTGCCATCCTTGATGCATGACATAGTAATGGCTGGACTGCTGACCTTTGACCTGTGTCACCTTGACCTTGGAGCTAGAAGTCTAGGTTTTGCCTATGGCACAGCAAACCATTTCATCATGCTATGCATTTGTGACAAGTTATTCAAAATCACTTGATACATGACAGACACTCTGACCAGACAAGATATTCTGTTGACCTTTGATCTCTAAGTGTGACCTTGACCTTGCAGCTAGGTGTCTAGGCATTGTGCATAACAAACTGTCTCTTCATGCTTAACATTTGTGTCAGAATGTCAAAATCCTTTCATGCTTGAGAGAGTTGTGGGCTGAACAATGTTTTCAAACAGTCATGCAACTGTCACACACACTCATGCGTCCATGCACACAAGGACAGACAGGAGTAACACTATATGCCCTTTTGCCATTATTATAGTGTGGGCATAATAACTAAAAATTTGGGGACAAAATACATATCAGAGCAGTATGCACCAAATCACTGTCTTCAATATGACCTTGATTCCTAATAATATTGTATTTAAAGATAACCTTTACAGACACTTAATTGATCAGCAAGAAGTCTTCTAAGTCGACTTTATCAGTTAGCTATAACTGACGGTGCTGTCAGATATCTTGTAATTAACTGTGTGAGATACCATAATCGGATATTTAAAGTTCATCAGAAATCACAAATTGAATATGTCATTCACTTAAACCTTGATAAAATTAGAAGAATTAATCTATTTACAGTGAGTTTTGTTCATAGTTCAACTATTCTATATGTACAATATAAAGAAACAGTGGATCAATTTTACAGATGTCAAACGGGTGAGAAAAATGTTCAGCCTAACTCGGACTCGAACTCAGGACCATCAGAATACTGCTTCGCATGCTCTACTGACTGAGCTATCCGGTGGCTTTCTGAAGCCACTTCCCAAAATAGTGAACAGTTATGAACCATGACATACTCCCTCTCTATATTGAAATTCATCCTTGAATTTCTCAGAGTTACAGACCAATGTGATTGAAACTCTGAACTACCACCAACCACAGTTGGATGCCAAATGTGACAGGGTGACAGAGAATACCATTCAACGGCTCTACCGACTTTGTTTTCCGGTTGCTTACACTATAAAATGAACAGTACAGAGATTATAGATAATGTGGGTATTTGTATTAAATAAGAACAACTACAGTCAGCATCGTACTAGTGTCCACCTTTATCAAGCGACTTTTTAATTAAGCAACTGCATAAAATCTTGCCCGATGATTTTTACTTTTATCATTAATTCCATTAAATGACATTTTTATATCGCGGCCAGCATCCACTAAATGTCAGCCCAAATATACAAAATTAAGTGTTAAAGTATCTATTAAACTGCGGACAAACAATTGTCCCTATGGGCATTTCTCACCTATGTAATCAGCGAGTAGGTTCGATGTGTACAAGCAAACAAACAAATAACTATCACTCTCATTGGTCTTAGAAAAGTGTTCACCAAAATCATAAATTACTTTATCAATATATTTATTTGTCATCTTTAATATCAAGCCATCATGGTTACACCATCAAAAAGAAGTTTTAAAGCTTGATGAATGAATATTAGTGAATGAGCGGTCAAAAACAAGACAGTAATGCTGTAAGTAAGAATAATGCCGATACAACAGATACTTAGTCAAGCATAATTTTGTGTTGCCAAACATTAACATGTATTTCCAATTTATTTCCTGGTTTTGAGTTTTACAGATAAAATGTGAGGAATACAGAGAATATTGTGATTCTTTTGAATTCCGATTGAGAGAAGACCACTTTTTGGCAGTCCCTTGAGTGGTCTCTTAATACAATGTTGACTGTACTGTGATTCACTTTAGTATTTTGTGGTTATGTCAAAACGGACAATTCTGTGTGAATTATCTCTAAATCGTATGTTTGTTTTTGCAAAAAAGCAAAATGCAAAAAATGTTACAAATGCTATAAATAATTGTACAGGAGACAAAATGAAATGCCATTGGTCTTAACAGAGCTCCACTGAGGTCACAAAGCATAAAAACATAATTTTTGAAATTTTTACATAATTTATTTACAAAATTTATTGAAGCACTTAAAATAGAAAAATCTGTAAAAGATAATTAAGAAATATATATGTTTCATCAGTTGGAGTAAATGATCTCTGTAAAAGCATCAACTTGTGGTTACTTTATATCACTAAATATTAAAAAAATTCTTATCCTCTCATGTCACCTAATAGTTCTACTACTACTTTCAATTGGTTTTAAAGAAGATCTAAGAAAAAAAGATGTATGCTAGAAAACAGAAAACTAAATTGGCTGTAACTCTGAAATGTGAGACAACCTGTAATTTCTCAGGACAAATGAGGAGAGATAACTAGAAAAATTACATGTTCAATCTATTGATCATTTAATTAATAATATGGTAATTTGTCAATGACTTTATTTCCCTGGCAACTCAAATATGTGAATTTCTAGGGAACCTTGTCAATAAAGATACATGGAAGCTGACAATCAGTCATTGACAGTGGAGCAGTTTCCTATTGAATGATGAGCACAACTGCTGGCAGCCTTTCACATATGAGCCGCGTCACGACAAAACCAACATAGTGTGTTTGCGACCAGCATGGATCCAGATCCATGCTGTTCGCTTACCAACTCTATTACAAGTAGAGAAACTGATAGCGAACAGCATGGATCCTGATCAGACTGCGCGGATGCCCAGGCTGGTCTGGATCCATGCTGGTCGCAAACCCACTATGATGGTTTTATCGTGACGCGGCTCATACATCTTCATATCAGAAAATTAGAATAATAAATATGCCATAGAAAAAAAAAATATTTTTATGTTTTTTGAGGTTTTTTATATTATTTTATTTGGTAATAATTAAAGCTAAAACATAAAATTAAGTTATGAAAAAAAAGTTGCAGTTTTACTCTGCATCTCTGAGATATTGTTTATTTGTTCTTAAATACCATTTCTTAGTCCCTAACATTTTAACGCCTTAGCTCAAAAAGGATTCACATCAGGCCAGAAACATAGCATTTAAATGGATTTTAAATATTGATACTTTACCAAACAGTTTGACTTGTATTTCCATAAATCAGTCATCAAACCAGACAATATTTGCTGGACATTGCACCCTATGACTTTTGGAAAGTCTTAACATTTTACTCATGGAGGGTTCATATTCTTCATGTTAATTCGGCTTAATATATTAAGTACATACAACTGCTTAATTGCATGACTCATGTAGAGAAGTTGATCTGAACTTGTGGAGAATAGCTTAAAAAACTTAATGTTTGCACATGGAATAAAGCTTCAGTGATAAGCTTATCTACATTACTCAGATAGCAAAAGACATCAGCAATACAATAACATTTACTTTTCCAAATCTATGAAAAAACATACCCTGGTTTGAACACCATGCACCTTTGGATTAATTAAAGATTTCAACAAATAATTGACCAAGAGACTTTCATATGCTTTCAATTTTCATTGAGGGGCTTTTGATCATTTTCCCAAAAATCAAATCATGAGACTTTTTCCTGTTTACGAACTCTGAAAGATTGCATTGATGTAAAAGGAGGCTTACAGCAGTGGCATCCTGCTTGTATTGTCCAAGATAAACAGGGACAAGTGAGAGAGAAAAATTTTTTCATAAAAATATTAATCAAGCCTTTTTTTTCCAAAGTCAATTCTCTTTCACATAAGAACAACACTTTTGATAACTTTATTACATTGTTGTTTGTTCACAATAGCCAGCAATATCCTTTAGTTTGACATAACATCAAGGTAATATTGATTGCACTGTCATATCCCTTCATTGTTTATGTGATAAAAGGAACAGCATTTCATGACCAGTGCACATAAAACAATGTAAAGTGATTCCTCATAACTGATGGGTATATTTGTTATTTTTTATGTTCAGGCTGTTACCTTGCATCATGACATAAATCAAACTCATAAATTGTATAGTAGCAATGATCATGTGGTAATTTACTTTTGTTCAATTTGCAAATTATTATATATATTTATATTTAGGATGAAATAGAGTATTTTACACCTACTGAGATTGTTCCCCAATCTTAAAATATGATATTAGCAGGTAAAAACTGTACTATAATTGAAAGCCATCAAGGAATGATATATGAATCAATGAACAAATTACTAAAATCTGAAAAGTACCAGAGACGGGACGGGATGAGAAAATTTCCCCTAAACCATGTTTGGTGGTGGTATAATTAAGGAGACTATAAGCATAGGAACTTAGATAGGTCAGTGACAGTACACCTGATAAATGGTACTCCAAATGTCACTGGGTCCTATTTTTGATCACTTAAATGTACCACAGTATTATTTAAATTTTTCTAAAATATCCGAGTTGACACTTAATTGACACTATAATGCTGGGAATTATAATAGTACAAGTTTGAGTACTGAAAGACTTCAAGTTAAGTTGCTGTTAATTAGCCATTATATTGTTATAGGGAACTTTGTAATACTGATGTATAATTATTACTGTATTTATATATTACTATTTCAATAATCAATTTGCCCCGTCTGCAATTCAAAACTGCCAATTTGCTTAAACTTTCAAATAAGTCTTCATAACTAGGCTAAATAAGAGGACCCTAATAAGAGCCAGTGTACTTTTTGTCACCATAAATAAATATAAGTAAATGGTTTATTATCATTTAACCATCTCTCTAAAAGGTATTTTTTATCCTGATCATATTTCCCATTAATACATACTCAAGACTTATTATATCAAAAGAGTACAAATGAACTTTATATCCTTTTACTGGCTTCAATGTTTACTATGTCTACATGTAAATTTTATTGATAAGAAATTCTGATATGTCAGTACCAAAATATCACAACTAATCAATAATTCAATTGTCAGTGCTATATATATATATTTGCAGCAAACATGCACTTTTATCCCTTGAATTAGCATTAGGAGTTACTACAATATTTATTGTAACATTTTGAATACCAAATAATAGCTCCGCTTAGACACATGTATCATGCTAGGATGGTCTGCCAATTCGTCAGCCTGCAAATTTGTACAATCTGACAAGACTGTATCTTGTCAGCTGTTCAGTATTAGACTATTTTTAACCTGAACTTCTTTGAAATAAAAATGAACAGTCTCAAATTCAAATCAAAGTAATTTCACTACAGCATAACAGATAATATCAATGAGCCGCGTCACGACAAAACCAACGTAATGCGTTTGCGACCAGCATGGATCCAGACCAGCCTGCACATCCGATCAGGATCCATGCTGTTCGCTATCAGTTTCTCTACTTGTTATAGAGTATGTAAGCGAACAGCATGGATCCTGATCAGCCTGCGCGGATTTGCAGGCTGGTCTGGATCCATGCTGGTCGCAAACGCACTATGTTGGTTTTGTCGTGACGCAGCTCAATTATATAGTATGAACATTGTTACGTTGACCTGTATTTGTAGCATTGGTGAATTTAATGAAATATATGGAGGAGATTGGTAAATATAATAATCACATTATTGCAATAATGGAGACTTTAGATCAAACAAGAGCCAGCTTTAAACCATTTTAAGATAAGACCTATCATTCTAAAACTTCCCATTCAACAGTGAAAAAAGTAACATATTGTAACAAATAGAAAAATAACCTTTTGAATGAACGTAACAATAAAGCAGGTCAAACTGCTGACCTGGCTGTCACCTAGCCTGATTTTAGCCTTGAGCTTAAATAGTTTTTTTTTAGTTATGCTTCAGATAAAAATATGGGAAGGATGGACAAACAGTGACAATTACCATTATTGACAAGGGGAATAATAAAGAAACTCTCATCAACTTGGACCTGCTTGAATACTTGGCTGAACTGGAACAGACCTTTGCCAAATGACAGTGGAGCAGTGTCCTTATAATGCATTCAGTGCCAAATGTATCTTAAGTGTTTACATAACCTGATTCTAAAATTTAACAAGGATAGGGTTTCCATGGTAGTAACAGTCAACACTGTCTTGACAAGGCTATGTCTTAAACAAAATGTACATAGCCGTGCTCAAAACCAGACTTCTGCACAATAGAAATTTATAAAAATGCTAGCCCAACCAACAAGTTTTGTCTAGTGTGGTCTTTAATCAGGGATGTTCCTTACTGCAGGTTTGTCTGTACAGAAAGATTTTATTTATATCATTTAAATGGTAAAAATAACAGCTGAAATGCTTACTCTTTAACTGAAATTGCTTGACAGCTAGCTACCAGATACTGACAATACTGGCCTTTACTTGAAATAAAAAAACACATTAATTTTCAGTGTTTTTTTTTCTTTATATAACTACTACTGTAAAACAGTACTGTTCCCAATAGAAAATAGACATTAAAATTCCCAATTTCCAATTTTTCATTCCCAAAATGGCTGTTCAAAATTCCCACAAGGCCAAGTGATTTCTCTGAGATCATTTGAATCTAACATATTCATATAAATCACCACTCAATAGTTCTACCTGGACAGTGGAAGCTGTATTTTTATTCATGATGACTAATCTTTATTGTAGCTGAAAAAAAGCTTTAAAAAATTCCCAATTTCAGTCAAAATAACGCATTTTTTTCCCAATCAGTCTGGTACCGGCACCATTCCCAAAGTAGAGAAAAAACACTGATTTTGTATATCTGGATATATTATGGATAAAGAAATGTAAAAAATTGTGCTGTCAAAGATGAAGTATTGTCTCTTACCTAACACAGTTTATGCAAATTCCTTATATAAATCCTTTAACAAATTTGCATATAAATATTACTCCAATTTATTTTCTGTGGGAATAACAATAAATTTTCTCACATCCAAGATTCCAAATAGATTGCCTATTGGCAAACTAACCTATAAATCTTGCATTATCCATCAACCTCTACAATATTCCAACAAAATAAATCAACTAGTAACTGTGGAAACCTTTGTCACAACTAAGTTACATCCAAACTCCTGTCCTTCCAGTTTGCCCACTTGCAGACCTATCTTAGCAGTACATACAATTAATAATCAAATAGTTTATGTTCAGAAATTCAAAACAACGTATGGACAAAGTGATGACACATAAAACATCAGTTTTCCAGGATAGTATTCACTTATATTCCCCCAATCTGTATCCTTTTATTTACTCCAGAATATAGAATCCATATAAATTCCATGTAAAAAACAGCACTCTTAATTAAACAATGTAGTTAACTTAATTTCCATATGAATTTTCACTGTAGAAATTCAATTAAAACCATTTCCTTGGTGATTTTTTTCCCCTGCAATAAATGCTTTCCAACATGAAATCTTCCTTTGAAAAACTTATCTAGTAACATGTAACTCATGTAATATTTCACGCAGCAAAAAAAGGAAAAGATATTTATCAATTCCAATCCAATATCATGTATAACAACCCAACACTTCTTCTATCTCCTAAACTATCATAAATCCAGTAGTCAATGTTAAAGTAGATAAAGATCAAAGAAAATTTTAATTAAAAAATTAAATGACATTTTAAATCTCCTGCAACAATTTTTGGATCAGCAACAGCTAATTATAACCAACACTAGAGACTTTGCTTGCAGTAAAGTTTGCATTATCTGTGTTCACTTAATTATGAGAGATTTTTTTTCCCCTCCATCAACAGCTCATGACATTCAACTAGAATACTATTTGTTGCTATAATCATTAACTGCTTATTCTACGAGAAATCAATAAACAAACATTAACTCAAATGTGATACTCATGGACAGTATATAAAAGGTATGATTTTACTTTATTAAAAATGTACCAGCTAACAGAACATTAGCAACTATTATCACTAAAGGCAGTCTTTAAGGCAGAGATGTGCCTATTATAGTCTAGGTACTAAAATATTTTCTGGCACAAATTAACAAGTTTAGAAATTGTAATATCATGATAATTGATGAATACTTCAATCAAAATACTATATATTAATATTAATGTATATGACATGATTGTTTTTTGTTTGTAATGAAGCAGAACGGCAACAGACACTAGCAGCATACCCTGCATTTAAGCAAGAAGTATATATAGTGAACAAATATCAGGTATGAAAAGCTAATATTCCAAGTTCTATATGCAATTTTCACATGGACATTTAGGCCAAAAAAAACAAGAAACATGGCAATGCCATGAAACCAGGTTTTCAATTATCACCATTGTAGATAAATATGTTGTATTTGAAATACAAATACAAGCAACAAACAATGTAACTATGTGCAATGTAAAACATGAATAATGTAGGAGGAATTGCCACTGAAGAAGTGTTCACTATAATATTATGTATAAGGAAAAAAACAAAGGGCCATAATTAGGTCAAAAACTATCCAATCACAAAACCCCGACAATATGTGCCAGGGTGCTTGATGACAAAGCTTCTGTGAAAGTTTGAACAAAATCCGTTGAGAAATGTAGGACGAGTTCAGCACAGAAGAATTTGTTCACTATAATTATATTGATAATTCTGTATAATGAAAAACAAGTTACAAAGTAGACATGAAATAATATATCATATCTTTTTTAAATTACCTCCAAAGATGATATGACCTTTGACTGCCAAATCAAGTTAAAATCATGTAAACAGGATTTTCAATGTTAATGTCACTGTGACCTTGACCTTGGAGCCAGCCATGCGGAACATGCGTTCTGCACGTCATCTTGATGTGGTAAACATTTGTCTGAAGTTTCATCAAAATTCTTCAAAGGGTTGAAGAGTTACAGAGCGGACAGGATTTTCAATGTTAATGTCACTGTGACCTTGACCTTGGAGCCAGCCATGCGGAACATGCGTTCTGCACGTCATCTTGATGTGGTAAACATTTGTCTGAAGTTTCATCAAAATTCTTCAAAGGGTTGAAGAGTTACAGAGCGGACAGGATTTTCAATGTTAATGTCACTGTGACCTTGACCTTGGAGCCAGCCATGCGGAACATGCGTTCTGCACGTCATCTTGATGTGGTAAACATTTGTCTGAAGTTTCATCAAAATTCTTCAAAGGGTTGAAGAGTTACAGAGCGGACACAATTTCGTTTGACAAATCAAGTTAAAATCATGTAAACAGGATTTTCAATGTTAATGTCACTGTGACCTTGACCTTGGAGCCAGCCATGCGGAACATGCGTTCTGCACGTCATCTTGATGTGGTAAACATTTGTCTGAAGTTTCATCAAAATTCTTCAAAGGGTTGAAGAGTTACAGAGCGGACAGGATTTTCAATGTTAATGTCACTGTGACCTTGACCTTGGAGCCAGCCATGCGGAACATGCGTTCTGCACGTCATCTTGATGTGGTAAACATTTGTCTGAAGTTTCATCAAAATTCTTCAAAGGGTTGAAGAGTTACAGAGCGGACACAATTTCGTTTGACAAATCAAGTTAAAATCATGTAAACAGGATTTTCAATGTTAATGTCACTGTGACCTTGACCTTGGAGCCAGCCATGCGGAACATGCGTTCTGCACGTCATCTTGATGTGGTAAACATTTGTCTGAAGTTTCATCAAAATTCTTCAAAGGGTTGAAGAGTTACAGAGCGGACAGGATTTTCAATGTTAATGTCACTGTGACCTTGACCTTGGAGCCAGCCATGCGGAACATGCGTTCTGCACGTCATCTTGATGTGGTAAACATTTGTCTGAAGTTTCATCAAAATTCTTCAAAGGGTTGAAGAGTACAGAGCGGAACACAATTTCGTTTGACGCCCGCCGCCCCCATCCGCCAGCCGCCCATCGCCCATCCGCCCATCCGCCCGCCATACCCCAATCTAATAACCAGGATTTTCAAAAATTGAAAACCTGGTTAAAAATATGTCTGGTTCAGGAAACATTGGTCCAAAAAAAATCAGGAGGTTAGGGATTTTTTTTTTTTTTTTTTTTTTTTTTTTTTTTTTTTGGTTGGGAGAATGTCTTAATTTCCATATATAGATGTGTTGCTTGCTTAACATATTTAAACAAAGATTGTAATCAATCAATGCATACAACACGCATTTTGTAATAAACCATCAACATGTGATATTGTGTTGTTTATTTCTTGTATGTAGTCATTTAACCATGTAGCAACTGTATTCATACTAATTTGCTTTCTATTCTGCTTATTATGTACCTTTTCCCTTTGAATCACCCGCTGTACTATGCTAACCTGCATCTGACAGGTCTGACAATTAAAAGATCAAGGGTCACCTCTGTAACAATATAATAATAATGCTGTATTATAAGCTTAGAGCATCTGACATGCACTATTCCGGGGACCAAAATAACACAGCTACTGTATATATACTTTTAATATTAAACATATTCAAATGGTCTTCAGGGGGCACAAGTCTATAGATATATAATTATGTGCAACTGGTACCAACAGTTGCAGGGTTCTCACAGAGAAGGAGTCTTGAGACTCCCAAGCACAAAAAAAAGTAGGAGTTCCAGATCACATTGAATATGTTAAGCCATCTTTGCTGCACTTATATGCAGTTGACAAATATGAATACATGTATAGCAGAGTAAGGGGTTGGGGAGTCAGAGTTTTGAACAGAGAAAAAAGGCTTATTCAGGAAAATGGTAATATGTCCCAAATGGGAAAAAAATGTACATAAAAGTGATTGAAAAGATTTTGAAATATAATTTAAAACCCATACATCATCAACCTTACACCCCCCTCCCTTAAAAAAGAAAATATTCATTATTGTTACAAACCACATACTGGTAATGGCTCCATCTCAACTATTAATAATTAATTTAATTCTTAAATATATTTTAAGTGTTATTAAACACATTTTAACAGAACATATCTTCCTTTTGGCTACGATTTTTTTAATTATAAAAAGCGGCATCGCGAAAATATGTGACAATTGAAAATTTGTCTGTTTCCTGCAGAAACATTCACAATTCTACTTGTTGTTGATTTTGATCATAAAAGATTAAATATTTTTCGATTATTTTAAGATTGTTACTCATCGGCTATTTCAACAGGCATCGTAAAACAAAATTTTCACATTTGTAATTTTCGTACCCAAAAATTTTCGTACCGAAAATCAAAAAAAAAGTTTAGGGTCGGCGGTAAAAAAATAGGGTCGGTCGGGTTCCCTGAACCAGACATATTTTTTATTTTGGCCTTAGCAGTTTAAAGACATAATTAAATTAGATAGGTGTAAATATAATTCCCTACACAAGATCTCAGTTTAAAGACATAATTAATTAGATAGGTGTAAATATAATTCCCAACACTAGACCTCAGTTTAAAGACATAATTAAAAAGGGAAGATATACAAACGTACCTAGACTGGAAAGAATATGCAATAATTGTTCTTTGAGACAAATTGAAAACGAATTTCATTTTTTGTTTACATGCTCACAATATGCTGACCCTCGCAAAAAATATCTTAGACGCTACTATTATAGTTACATGGCCTATATTGCAGAAATTTACTTATTTATTATTGTCTGAATCTAAAATAATTGTAAGAGATCTTTCTAAATATTTATATTATGCAAATTTTATTAGAAAATAGTTTTACAGAACCTCAAACACGACATAATTATGAATTCATATATTTTACATTATATTTTTGTGCTCCTTGAACTATCCATGTCTTCTGCCTATAGTTATGTTGTATGTGCTATAAACATATATTGTATGTTTAACTCAATAAAATTATTTGAGTTGAATTGAGTTGAATTAAATTAGAGAAGTGTAAATATAATTCCCAACACCAGACCTGAGTTTAAAGACATAATTAAATTAGGTGTAAATATACTTCCCTGTTTAAGACATAATTAAATTAGATAGGTGTAAATATAATGCCCTATACAATTTAATATCTCAGTTTAAAGACATAATTAAATTAGATAGGTGTAAATATAATTCCCTACACAATATCTCAGTTTAAAGACTTAAATAAATTAGATAGGTGTAAATATTATAAATTCCATACACATGATCTCACTTTAAATTTAAAGGGCTGTAACTCTGTTTTATAACACTTAGATGTAACAATAAATCAGGGCACAACTTCACATTTTATAAATATAAGCAAACATTTATATGAGTATATTGTTTTGATAAAATCCGAGCCTAATTCTAAGATATATAACTCGGATTTGAAGCTATCTTCACATCAGTCAAATCTGCTTAACATTTTACATGTAAAAAAAAAAAAAAAATGTGAAGTCTTTAAAAGTTGAAATTTTCAAACTATATATATCAATAATTTAGGAAAAATATGTGAACCATTTTAAAAAGGTTGAACAAAAAACTTTTTACTATTAAAACTTTATAAAAGCTGTTTTGAAAAAAAATCATATTTCAATGTCTATAATATGATTAATTTTTCAAAACAGCTTATATTAAGTTATAATGATATGTAAGTACATGTGCTGGGATTGACAAATATACATTTGCTAGCTGCATGGGTTCAAATCCCGTCAGGGGCAAGTCTTTGTTTCCTTCAGCAAGAAAGTTTACACTCATTGCTCAGTACTGGTTGGTTCCAGGAACGGAATCGAAAGTGTGTCTATAAGCTTAAAGCTTCATACACAATCAAACTAAAATAAATTCTGTATAAACCAAATATACATTTTATTTGTATTTAAAGGTGAGTGGAGCTCCATAACCAAAGTGTCTGTGGGGCCCCTGGGGATACAAGAATGAAAATGCCCTCATTAATAAATTATTACTAAATTTCAAACATCTTTAATATTATGTGGGCAATATTTTTAATGGCGATAATAAGAAGATAAACTGCCTGAAACAAAGCGAAAAACGCAAAAAGTGAAATTCAATAAATGACTTTTGAAAATAAATTTCACTCATTAACTGACAGCCCATTAACTTGCCTTTAATGTTGAAATCGTTTCATTTATGAACAAGTGAAATACCTTTCTCTAATACATTTCATAATGTTCGTTAGTATTTTCAGGAACAATATATCAAAGAACAGGAAACAGTTGCGGCGTCTGCAGCACGTGCATTGCTTTCGTGCGGAAGTTGTTAACATGTCTAATATATTGATTACGGCGTACGGAATAATACGGTAACGACCCATTCTCATATAGAATTGCCAATATGTGTCGCCAGCCTTTAAAGGTCCATAACACAAGTTGAAATACGTTTGTCTGTAAAAAGCATTTCCTTTTCGATAGAAAGGTCAATTTCAGATAAGAAAAATCATTTTTTATAGTGATTATGAAAACTTTCACGAAAAATGCGATTTCTGGAATAGCCCTAGGATCCGCATTTTCCTATGTCGCCAAACAATTCTTTTATACTTTTAGGTTGTTTAAATATAGAGTGACGAGTATTTTGAATCAAAAAATGCATTCATTTACAATATTCAATGACCTTATTTAACTACAGCAATAGAAATATTTGTTTTTTCTAGATTTGTGTTTTTCATCTCCACATTATTTCTGTCGCTAAATTGGATATAATTTACGAGTCCAAACTTAAAAACCATATCAGACTTGGGAAATATATTTGTATTTACTACAATTAACATTTTTTAAATGTCTTATATGTCATCCAAAATAAATAAAGTAAGTTTAATTCAATTTCTCTTTCTGTAAATATATAAAAAGGGTTGCTTTTGAGTTGATCAAAACGAAAAATAAGCTTCATAATCTACGGGACATTTGATTTCAAGCTGATTGTCTTTTCATTTAATATGACAGAACAGATACTGTCTTCACAAGTTGTAACTGCAATGCTGCATAAGCCTTAGAAGGTAAGTTTATTATATTCATTTTAGAAATATAGTTATGTTGGTGATTTAATAAGCACTTATTCGTAGAATTTGTAATTTACGAGTCCTAATTTACGGGACAAAAACCACAATAAACCCGTTTTTAAAATCGTGTATTTCATGCACGTTTCGCTATTTTAACCCCTATTTGTCCTTTAATAGACAATCGAAAGTAAACGTCACATGGTCGCCGCCAAATTTTTGAAAAGAAGTTGACTTGCGGAAAAACTTAAACTAGGTAGATATTTGAAACATATGTTCATTTTTGTTTAGCGATTGTGTTATTATATATAAGTACAAAATCATTAGCTAAATCATTATTGATAAATATATGTCAAGATTAGGTGTCGGTAATAAACACCGGCATTTATTCTGCTTAAAAACATTTCGTCCCGTATATTAGAAAAAAAGTCTCGTAAATTAGAAATAATGAATCCCCGGCCTGACGGGGTGATTATTAAAAAAAGTACAAAAATACCAAGTGCAAGACTTATACAAAAATAATGTTGTATGTATTTATGTGATTAAGTAAAACAATATCAGTTTTGAATGTTGTCCTTTTTGGAATAAGTGCGTTTAAAAGGGAACGGAGTTTTACATCTTCACATTTTCATTGTGTATGTACATTTCACACGTCACTATTGAGCTAACTGTTTGTTAGATGTGTTTAGATTCGATTTATGCACAATGTAATATCTCCCAACTTTGATTAATTTCTAGTATAATTACAAAAAGAAAATAAATATTTTCTGATATATCCTTTTATGCTTCTGTCCCGTAAATTAGATTTTTTTGTCCAGTGTAAATTAGAAATATGTTTCTACAGTTCCTAAATGTATTTTGAAGAAACTGTGTGAAATTATTTGTAGCGATCACAATACAAATTTAAATCAAAGGGAATTTGTATTATTTCCATTAAAAATAAAATAGAAATATCAAGTTTAAACCCAGTTTAAAGTACCCTGATAGATATAATTATCTTCCTATTCCAGGATGGCTAAGTAAAAATCAGAACGCATGAAAGAGTACCGTGCCAGAAAAAAAGAGCAACTATTTTGAAAGTGGTTAAAAAGAGCGGGAACTTGTACCTGAACAAAAGTACAAACTGTATGTTCATTTTTGGACAGATTCAGCTTCTTCACAGTATAGGAATCGGTCAATTTTTGATTTGGTGTGCAATTTCGAACGTATACATGGTTGTAAGACAGGCTGGCACTATTTCGAGAGTGGACATGGAAAAAGCGCGTGTGACGGTGTTGGGTGCGCCGCAAAACGAAATGCTGATATAGCTGTTAAACAGTCCTGAGCTGTAATACAAGATGCTTACGATTTTTATGCACGGGCGAAAGCTAACCAGAGCGAGATAAGTTATCAGCTTATTACACAAGAAGAATACAATGACAAAAGTAAAGAAACTGAGAAAAGACAGCATTCATGAGATAAAACCTATTAAAGGTACAATGTCAGTGCATGCAATTACATCAAGCTAGGCCCAACCTATTGTTGATGAGAAACATGTAACATGTGCATGTCAAAAATGCTTTAATGAACAAGGATTTAATTCAGAGTTCAGTTGTAAATGGGACATTCGTACATTAAGGAAGTCAAACAAAGGAATGATACACGATTAATGTATCTGATACTTCCAATCAAGCATCAGTTGATGATAAGGCAAAAGGAAGTAGTGGTGAAGGTGAATCTAAGGCTATAGATAGTGATGGTGAAAGTAAAGATAATGTTGAAGTGTCGAATAACTTTTGTTTGTTGCAGACATGATGGCAACTGTTATATCGGCCAAGTTCTAGAAGTTGATAAAAATGATGATTCAATGTACATATAAATCTAATGACAGAGTGGTAAAGCTATACAAAGGTTTAAGTGGCCTACAAAAGATTGATTGAATTTGGGTTGAATATGAAATAATGTTCTGCGTAAGATAAAGGCTTCCAAAGGCTACTGAAAATTATGAAATCTTTGTTGTGCCTGATGATATTCTTCAGTTCATGGAGGAAAAAAATGAATTGATGAAATTCGCTCATGCGTAATTTTCTAATTTACGAGACACAGCAATAAACAGCTTTTTTTACTTAAAATTTTAAAATAGAGAGAGATTTAAAAATGTAACAGGTTGACGTTTTCAGATATTGCCAAATTCAATCGGTCATGTGTTACTCGAATATAGCTATTTATATGGCTAAAAGTTTATTGGTATTTAAGATAAAAGGTTAAAACAGTGTGTGTTTATTTATTTCAGTCATGAAAGTAAAATATTTGACTAGTTTCTGATCATTGACAAATATTTTAATGTGTGCTTTCATGTAGTAACTGGTTTTTAAAGAAGAAACAGATTCTCTATGTTTAGTGTGAACTTAAAACATTATAATACAAGAATGTAATTTACGAGACATTATTTCCTAATTTACGGGACAAATGATTTTTTTACGATAAAACATTTCTCGATATGTTTAAAGAACAATACAAAAATTATGTGTTTGACATGCGCGTAAGCAATGAATTTAACCCTTTATTTGAGCGCATATCGCGCATATTTGTTCTATCATTTAATTGTGAAGAAGCAGATACTTCAAATTAAACTTTTTTTCTGAAACGTTTTTCATTTTGTTTTTACTATTTCCAATGCAAATGGTATTATATACTTGTAAAAATGATTGATTCATGAAAGCTAATATCATAACAAATGTATAGCATGAATTTTACATATGAACACGACAATGCTGAGCACTGGTTAGTGTCTAAAGAAAGGTATAGGCCCCTCTAAATATATCATTATTTGGCATGTGCCATTGTACATTCAAATACATAAATGCAATAATAACAGTAACGTAAAATAAAATCTGATATGGATTACAGTCAGATACAAGCAATACAAGTTGGTGATGAAAACTAAAACATAACTTGTTATACTTGAAAAAATGTGATATTTATACCCTATTTGGCAATTATATATAAGAATGGGTCTAACATGCAGAAATTTTCTTGTAGTATTAATAAATAGAGTAAGTCCGTAGATTCTGACTTATTACCGATCCATTTTTTTGAAAGGGAATGTAAAAGGATTGACAGTGACAAGAACACTATTAATTCTGAGGGAAAAAAACAAACAAACAAAAAATACGAAAAGAAAAATCAGCCACTCAGAAGGCACATGCTTGATGACAATAAAATATATTCCATCATAATGGATTAAATGTGATACATGTTTTTCTATGTTCTGCCATGCACCATACAGAAGGACAGGCAATCATACTAACAAAAGATATCAACAGCCTTTCCATTTTCAATAAAGAAGGAAATGGAATAAATATAACACGTGCTTATCAGTATGTCGTCTAGATTTCTTGTTAAAGGAAGCGCGGTAATTCAGATTACATAAAATGACGTGTAAAAGTAAAACTACTCTGTTTGCATAAATGTTTCAATGCGATGCTCAAAATGACTTTCTTGAGATTTATTCTTGAAATAATGAACAAAATGTGATAATAATAATTCATCGATAATCAGAAAGTTGTTATTTTTTAGCTGCAAAATTGTTTTCCTCGTTTCTCATTTCATGACATAAAAATATTAATAATTCCTTCCATAACCGTTTTATTCTTGATATTTGAGAATGGGAGCGCTAGATACAACCAGAAAAAAAAACACACACAGGATAAGGTTCCTTAAAATAAAAGACAAAACAATCGGAGCTATGAAATTGCATTTTTTTTTATCATTTTGAGAGAAGAGCCATGCATCTTCCAAACAGTTGACTTATTTTTTGCACTATCCTATTATTCTATCACATATTTTGTCTATATACTTGTATACTGGTGTTACCTTTGTTGTGGCGACGTGGCTGACTGGGGTTAACTCGTCGGACTGGTAATCTCCGGTCGTTAAAGGCAATGTAAGAAACTTTACAATCATTGCTAAGTACTGCTTGGTTCGAGAGTGTTTCAATAAGCTAATAGCTTCTAATATCACCGAACTATAAAACATTCGTATAAACTAAATTTTATTGTTGTTTCAACAACATTTCTATCATTATTATGGCAACACCGTGCTATATTTTGTCTACATCATTTTGTAAAGCTTTGTAAATTAGGTTTGTAGTCTGAACAGAACCTAGCTTTCCCTGCAAGGGATAGAGCACGTTTATCTCCAGACTACTTGATTATTTCTTTTGTAAAACACTCGCTTTAAAATTCGTGTTAATTATATCAAGCAAAATGAAAATAAATCAGAACCGACAGCTCGAAATTGATAGCCACATCTATGTCTGTAGTAAATCGGTGGACAAATCAAGGAATATGTATCCATAGACATGATGATATAAATATATATATAACATAAAAAATGTGCGGACAAATGGAAAAGAAATAAAGCAGTAAAAGTTAAAATAACAAACCTTTGCTTAATTTATGTAATTTAATTATACCTCTACCTCTATATATATATAGCAAGGAATGGGTATGTAAATGTCTTATTCAATGAATAATTAATTTAAAAAGCACACGAGAATCGTTTATGTATGAATATTAACTATTACTTTAGGTCAGAAACATATGCTATCCGAACTGTACAATATGATGTCGGAACATTGCAACATGGAAAATTAAAAAAAAATAGTTATTTGCTAATTTTACGACAATGGACGAAGCGCATTAACGACAGTTTAATTACGTTGATTTCATTTAAATGCTAAAACTCATGAATTGAATGAACAGTCTTTATTCAACACCGTGCCTGAAACATGTCAATTTTGCCATTTTGGGGGACATTAAAATTTTAAAGACCATTTAATCACTTTTGTCAAACATTGAAAGAAAAGTTTGCTCGATAGTTTTCTATTTCATTTTGGAAGCTTAGTACGAATAGAGGTAATGTTAGATATTTTTGTCCATCTATATATATATTACAACCAACAATTAACAATTTTTTATTGCCTTCGTACCTTGCCCAATAAAATTTGTTTTTGTTAAATATGACAAAGATACTAAACAGATAGAGTAATATTAACCGATGTCTTTAATAGAGATCATTGGAGCAATTTAATAGTTCTTGCAAAATTATAAAAAAAGAGTTGTATGTGGAAATAATTGATGAGCTAAGATTTACAAACTGTTTTACTAACTACAAGATCATTCGTACGAATTACCTTTATTCTATATTGATGTTTCGAGTTTTTTGGCATAAATGCGAAGACATTGTAATTAACAAGCATTGTAAGTCAAATTTTATGCTTCTAAGTAGTATGATAATACGTATCGCATTCAACTACCGTTTCCAATGTGCTTATTTCATGCATATATATCGTACATAATTGCCGTACAGCCTCACTAGTGAAGGATTAGTTAACTAAAGACAGCAATAAATGCAAATTCATGTATATAACTATACTTGTACATTGTTATTTTGTATAGTCATATGCCCTCAACATGATTAAATGTACAGCTCCTAATTGACCTGTTTCATGATTTCTGCGCAAAAGTTTTCATCACATTTTTAGATACCAAACATAGGGTATAAAATAGGTAATTCTAGTGATGATAATGGACCTAGCGTATTGTATGATTTCTTATATATTTTTATGTAATAAGATGACTGGCGTTGACGAAGTATCATGTATGTATGTAGTTAAAGCTTAATGAGGGTCCATCCGCCCTTTCGGGCACAAAATGCAGCTTTCGCTGTCGAGTACGGACCCCGAACATGTCACCAGTCATGCTCTTAAAGAGTTAATTTTGAAGCACAAAATGGTGATAATTTACCTCCATGCAATTTCCACGGAGTATTAGCCAAAGATTTGAATTTTGAGCCAAAAGTAGGTCACTGTACGGCGGTCAATGAGAACCTAAATGTACAGTAACCTGTGACAATAGGAAAGGTGTTTAGCCCTGAAAAGGGCTGTTGGTGCCAGCTATAGGCCTGCCTTACAAGCCGTCTATCTGTACTAGGGGCTCACGCACCCTAGTACACCATCCTCGTCGTCTCAGCCTACTTTGTAGGGCCACTCCCCTCGGCATTAGTCAGGACATCGGCAGCTGGTCCGCAGAAGTGACGAAGTAGGATTCCGTAGTTAACGCCCACGGTTGAAAGCTACGTTAAAGTTGTCTACCAGCCAAGTTGTAAATCTTCTGCCGATGCCCTGTGCCTTCTCAGCGACGTGCACGCTCCGAGGGGAAGTGAGAAGTGACGATCACATCATTATCCGTGCTTATATAGAATTCTCGTTATCAGAACAAGTATATATTATTTCAAATATTTATTGCAAGAGTATGTCAGTGTTAGAAAATCATGAAAACTATTAGTATTGATGAAAATTCCCGCGTGATTTACATTATGAATTGTCTTATCAATTATTTTATGCATCATATCTGCAAGGAATGACATGTGTATGATGCTTCGTTTATCACATGCTATATTTCTCTAATGCATATGATAGGGCTAAATTACGGTACATCTTTTGTACAAAGAATAAAAATCTGGATAAAGTGTGATCCCTCGGAAGCATTTATCACCACAAAATTACATGAAAATTGCAGACTCGATTTGATTGAGTCTATAAATGAGGGATAATCAAAAACATCCCTCACGCCGGCTTGAGCGGTACTTAATTATCAACACTTAAAAGTGCAGGAATCAATGATCTCGAAGGACAAGAAAAATATGACAACACTGAAGCGAGGCTCGGGGCAACATTTTGCAGCTGCCACACACCATTTGACACCTGCTGTTGTGAAGTATAAAAATCTTGATAAAATGTGATTCCACGGAAGCATTAGTCACAACAAAATTACATAAAAATTTCAGACTCCGTTTCATTGAGTCTGTACATGAGGGATGATATAAAAGGGCAACACCCCTCACGCCCGCTAGCACCGGCTTGAGTGGTACTTAAAAGTGTTGAAATAAAAAAAGATCTTGCTGGTTCATTAAATATACTATCAAGGTGGCCGATTGAATCCAATATAATTACACTTTTTATTATCTAAAGAATACAGAAATACTACAAATGCTGTGATATTTATCATTTTATTTATTATTTTATTTATTATTTTCCTATTGTTATATTCTAAGAGGATGAGGTTTCTATAACTCGCGTACTTTCATAATTGAGAGCAACATGTCTATAAACATGAAAGCATGAGTCTTTCTCCACAAAATTTATGAATATACTGGACACGGGAAACGTGAAAATATCTGTTATTCAAATAACTGCATTTCCTACGAGATTGTATTACATTGTCTCGCTGTTTAAATAAGTGCACGCGATGAGTTTTAACAACACAGCTGACAACATTAGCTACATGTTTCTAGTCTACACTCTCCCGGAGCAGCTTATTTATGATCTTTGTAAAAGATGCTTCACTTTATCTCCTGAACTTGGTGACCAGTTAATGCCCTCAAATTAAGACAGAAAAGCCTATTAAACAAAGCATAACAATTTTGCTACGAAGCATATAACGGAGCTTTATACGAAATTATACGAAATAAATGTTATCCTTAGACACCAGAATGTGAAAAAGCTTCATATGAATCAACGCATGATTATCAATTAAAGGATGCTAAACAACATCATTTGTTACTTTAAGTCCTTTTTGTGTATATTGCTTTGCAATGGACTATCTTAATAGAATTATAATATTGTTTTTGTTAATATCAAAACAGGTTAACGTTATTCATATGGTTAGGTTAAGAAAGGTCCACATTTGTAAAAAAATAACTTAATACAAGTAACGTGTGACAATGGTAGCTTACATATTGCGGCTTTATCAAATTGGTTATTTTCGTTCTTGAAAAGGAATGTCTTAAATTGTAGCCTTCAAGTATGTTACCGAATTAGCTGGATACTATAAAAATTACTTTGTTAAAGTATACGATTTTCAATATTCTATATTTGTACATTTGTATTAAGTACTACTTTTTTGTAACTTTGATTTTTAGTGGACAATCGTAACGCTTATATTACCTGTTTCAATTTTCAAATTTATGAATTAATTTTCATTTTGATCTAGAAAAGCAATTGTAATAAGCTAACGGTTGTAAACTCATTAAAAGCCATATTAACAGTTTAATATTTCAAAATATTGATAATTGATATCGTAAAAGCAATGCTCTGGGGCAAACAATTCTTTAAATGTGGAAATACATGTATATAATATACAGTTACTTTTTGATAGTTAAATCACTATATTCTAGTCATGAAAGCTTGGAAATTTTCTTAAATAACTGTTTTATGATATGACTAGAATAAAATTCTTCCTTTTTTGTTTCACATAACACTGTTACACTTATTCTAAATGCGTGTTTTATGTTACGTTGTTTTCTTATTGTACGGGTAGTATCCTAAATCCCGTATAGCTTTAACTATTAGTTTCTAATTAGTACTTAGTTTTCATGGACTAGAAACGAGGTCAGTGTCACTTATTGTTGACCAGCCCGATTAATCGCGACAAAACTAATCACATGCAGCTATTTATATCGACAAAACTGGTTCGGTTTATGCACATTATACCATTTTACATGAAACTGTTAAAAGCACATTATTTTCAAACATTTCTTTCATCACGTTTGAATAATACATTTATAGTATTTTTGGATGCTTGTTATTGAACCTTGATAAAATTGTCATAAAAGCAGAGAAGTATTATGACTTCCATACAAAATACTTGATCCGTACAACTGTTCTGACCGACAAAAGAAACAGAAGGTAAAAGATGGCCCCAATAATTGACAAATAAGCATTTTTTAAAACTTTAAAAGTACACAAAAAAAAAAAAAGCTTTTGAGAAATGAGGGTAATTTCTTGGGAATAATGGGCCTTTAGAATATAGCACTTTACAGTCATTCGTCTATTCAGCAATGGGGAAAATTTTAGTCTTGCTTTTGTGTACTTTTTGTTGTAACAAAATCACACATTTTTCAAATTTTCTAATAAAATTAGCTTTTCTAATGTACAACATGTCCTCGAGCTTTATGGAATTAAAGTAAACGTTTAACTGAAGTGATAGTGCCATGTTCGAATATCATATTCTTTTTTATCATTATACCTATTTAATTACGTGCAAATTGCGCCAGTCTATATTCTAATGACGGGATCAAAATTTGGACAGGGAACAAGGGGTATTACTAGAATACGCAACGGTAATTTTTTAGCGCTACGGGCTCAACGGAAATATTTTTGCAAAACAGGCAAAACTAGTGCTTATTCATGAAAAATAATTAACGTTTCAGTTAAAAAACTGATTAACTGAGTGAAAAACTACGTTTATTTTATTAAAATGTATCACACATATTTACAATAGGTTATTTTGAAGGATTCTGTGACGATTGTTCTTTTGCCTAGATTTTTTATTACATTTTATAATAGTGGTTTTATGCAAATATGCAATCTTGTGTTTGATCAAGTAGTTTTATCTTTTATAAATAAGTAAACAAGGCGTTACTAAGAATTGATTATATTTAATAATGTATTTATAACTATTTGATATTACAGACATATTTTTGTTATTTGTATAACAACAGAACAATTCGTCCTCAAAATCATTCGAACATTATGCAATTCGCAACAGTATTTAAATGGACATATTCTCGGCGCAACGGAGATATTTTTCTATACCTCTGTCTTTGTCTTGAATTTGTCTTGAATTTATTTTAAGTATACCAATCATTTCATTTTTACTTGTTCAATTCATTTTGCTTCGACCAGACCTTTC
Organism: Ruditapes philippinarum; assembly: GCF_026571515.1. Taxonomy (NCBI): domain Eukaryota; kingdom Metazoa; phylum Mollusca; class Bivalvia; order Venerida; family Veneridae; genus Ruditapes; species Ruditapes philippinarum. The sequence goes on along the minus strand of NW_026866943.1, from coordinate 29,609 downwards.
AATCCTTGTCGCAACAGACAAACATTTCAGAATTTCCCACATGGCATTACTTTGTGAATTTATGCATTAGGTTCTACTTTTGCACAAAAGTATGAAACTTAATTATTAAACAACGAGAAAATACCAAGAACTTGGAGAAAATGTGAATAGTGTTTCGGATATTCAACTGTAATAGAGAACAATTGTCAAAAAATAAATAAATCTGGAAACAAAGTGATCCCTCGGAAGCATTAATTACAACAAAATTACAAGAGAATTGCAGACTCGGTTTGATTGAGTCTGTTCATGAGGCATAATGAATACGTGCAACATCCCTCACGCCCCCTAGCAGCGGCTTGAGCGTTACTCAACTCTCAACACTTAATAGTGCTGCCATCAATGATCCCGAAGGACTTTGTATATTACCTGTGACTGTTAACATTATTTGGCGGTGTCTTTGATGCGCAACATCAAAATTTAACTTGTATTTTCCATGTGTTTTACATTCTATATATAATCAAGGCTATTTTCATAGATCGACCTAGGTAATCAAGGCCAGTGATTAATGATGTACGTTATTGAATTGTCCTAAGTCTGTGCAATCGTAAGACTTGAAAAGAATAAATGTTCAGGCATTATATATATGCATAGAATGCATTATGGTAAATTAATGATAAAAACATAACTGTAATAAAAGCAACTTCTCTGGTGCTTTCTATTTTTCAAAACAAACATTGTATAGGTCGTCACACGTGTTTAACTATGATACTTCACTTAGTTTAGCCAAACATTATCACCACTAGGTAATTCTTAATATACAAAATACGTGTATTTCATTTATAACAACATCATGTTGTATTCGTTTTGTTCAATAATTTTCCCTTGCCTAATGAAGTAAATGTATGTAGTTGTTGTTGTTTTCTGACAAAATAGCAACATCTGGCAGTCACTACAATAATTAGTTCCGTTTCGATAAATGCAGATGCACAAAAATTAAAAATCACATTGAACGTTATCATTCTTAATCGATTTAGCAAGGTAAATTACTAAAGCGATATTGATATCAAGTGCTGCCACCTTCCAGTGAACACAATTGGAATGTTGCAAGTTTTATGACTGTGAAAATGTTTGCATTCACTGATGACAAAATGCCATGCATAGAATTGAAAAAAAACTTAAAAAAAGAACTCATAAAGCTTTTTTATTTCTTTCGTTTGTATATTTTGTTTGTTATAATATATTGTTTTTATCTACACAATAATTTCTTAGTTCACGGTTAATATAAGCCTGTGTTTTCTTTTAAGTTTGGTAATAAGCATTTCATATTACGGACCAAACTAAGAGTGTATCATAGGCTACATTTTATAATATTTCATAAAAGTTTATCTGCCTCTACACATTATTATCTGGTCATACTCTTAATTTTACATTTGCATCGTCTCTTACTTTAGTTACAGTTGAAAATAATTTTACTTTTACACAACACTTTTTAAAGTCTGAACAAAGGAAATGAAATGTGTACTCTTACGAGTACAGAACACAACGTTTTAAATAGAAATTACATACAAAGGCAGTTAATTAGTTGCAGACGTGCAGTCGAATCAATTATCAAGATCAAATTTTAAACTATTAAGAAGTAAACAACTGAAAATAAGAATGTCAAATAATTACAGTTTTTACAAGAAATAAAGGAAAAGCAATCAACTAATCAGCACTAGTTATTTCTGAGCGGCTTAATCATTTTCCTATGTACTTGTTCACCAGTTAATGCCAAGTAACTAATGCTTGAACTATTCTAAATTTATTAAATACTGCTATACACAGAAGAGTTGATAGTGTCTCACATTTAAATTTTATTGCAATCACGAAATGCCACAAGTAAATATCTAATTACAATTATTTGTCATGGAATATTTCAAGATGTGTTCTTCTTATGATCTTAGGACTGTCTGGAATCTAGTAAAATAGCTACAAGGGTATATTTATTACTTGCAGTTCTATTGAGTAATTGGAAACGAAATTCTATTGTTCTTCAATATTTTGTTTCAGTTGTTGCATGTACAAGTTCGATATATTTTAATACCTACTATATTAGAATAAGTCAATATAACAATTTTAAGTCATCGAAATGGTATCATTTGTTACGTCAAATCTAAATGATAAAAATAACATAGTTAAATTTGATGAGGAATTAAACCAAATAAGCTGTATGATGTTTTGAAATTGTTTTCGTTATTCTTTTCTCAATATCAACACATTGTATGTGTTGTCCTATATTGCCAAGACTGTGTTGGATATAATTCAAATTACTTCGTTAGTTCCCCTTAAATGATGTTATGATATTCCCCCTTGTGGCTGAAGTGTTGTCTGCATCCGCATTGCAGCCAATTTTTATCCCTGCGTGATTTTAAGAGGCAACTAAATGGGTTCGAAGGAGTCTATACATCTCTAAGTTCCAGCAGGTGAGGTGCTTTTAACCCGTGGTGTTGCGTTATGCTTTTAACACCCATCCGAGTTTAGCCAAAATCATCTTTCGTAAGAACAAACGAACTAACAACGAACAAATGAACGAACGAACGAACAAACAAACAACTAAGAAACAAACATATTATGTTCTTATTCATACTGATGTTAATGACCCATGCTTATTCGTGTACATGGTATACTGAATCATTCCTTCTGTTTCTAAAAACAAACAAAACTTGTGAAATTTACTTTTTTCAAAAAAAGTAATCAACAATGATATGTTTTCTTTTAATTTGAGAAAATTATACATATGTACGTATTTCATATCAAAGATGCTTTCCAATAACTAATCAACTGGTCTCCAATTACAATCAGAAGAGGATTTGGCGGAAGTAAAATCGTTTGATGTATGTTAAGGAATCTCGAATGCAGATTATATGTAAAGAACAACAACAGACATTATAAAACTAAAAACAATCACCAGAATTTAGTTTGACAATAAATAGAATGTAATGAATGGAACATTTGGATACGAAACACGAAATATTACAATAATTCCATCCTTCATAAACTACGTCTTATTGTTAATAAATATATTTATAATGTTTGAATGTTCATATTTATAATCAAAACGCATCGCTTCTAAACAACAGCTTTTTAATTTATAATTTGACAGTCGTTTTCGATTGAATGATAACAATCATAGCTTTATCAGGGCTATAAAATGGTAACTGATTTGAAATATATATGGTAGGGATGAACATCAAAATGTATATAGTGAGTAAACAGGTGAAAGTCAAAATAAGTTACTATTTTGCCATTATTCCTTTCAATTTTATCATTTAAATGAACGATTATTAATTCACGTTGCACGAATTTCTGTATAATTTTATATCCATCAGATTTACCTGTAATCTTCAATTTATTGAAAGAGTGGTGACGCAGTCTTTTTATATTTTATTTAGATTTATATTTTATACTAAACAGCTTCTAAAATCAACTGTTGGTGAAATATATATTCAATTCAGCTCAACGTTACAACGCAAAAATGAGCATAATGTCACTTTAAGTTGTTACAATCTTTTGTTTGGCTATTTGACTCTTCCAAAGTAACTGTTTATTTAGACAATATTATCAAAAAATATATTAGAAATAAATATAAAAAAGAGAAGGAATTAAACAACACAATACATGAATAAATGAAACATCTGTTATGCTGTCTAGCACCAGCATCTTATAAATATGCAAGAAACAATTTCCCCAAGTACCAGAACAATAAAACAACATTCCAATGAAGTAACTGTACTAACTAGTTTTCATCACGTTTCCTTCTAAATTGTGTGAAAAATACAACAAATAGAGTCATGATAAGAGTTCAAATTAGGCTGTAATAAATCAAAATATTGTATCATATTGTAAAAAGTACAATGTTCTTTTTCCATAGATACAATTGTGACTGACAGTCCGTTGACGGAGTTAAAAAAAGATTACCTAAACGATTTGTTTGTCTTTCAACCATCTAATGACAGGAAAGCTTAGGAAATGATACTAGTAACCTGTAGGAAAAACTGGCGTTTGTTTGTTGTAAATATAAAAGAACTTGTATTCAAAAAAATGTTATCAAAGTGACAATTATAAATGATGACCAATGCAATTGCTTGCATTCTTTGTAAAGCACTGATATTTATATTTCAAGTAGCAATATCAAATGATGAGGACTCCAACAGATTGCACCATTTGCAAAAGTGAAACAAGATAAATTTTATATAGAAATTAGTAGTATAAACGAAAGATGCAATTGTAATTTTTTTCTCAATAAATCATTGCTATGTATAGCAAAGTAACATTAATACATAGTTTTAGCTGGAAAAAACAACTTCCGAAAGTCTACATATGTTATTAGATCAATTGTCTTCTTGCATACTTGCCTAGAAATTGTTTGTACTGTTGCTTTATTGGTTTCAGTTTGGTACATTTACAACCGCAATAATGTTTGTATCTCGTATAGTGACTAAATAATGTATTCCCTTTCTTCGACAATAATTGCACATGTATACATTTTCTTATGGTGAAGATTGATTTAACTTTTAAAGTATTAAAATAATCTAAATTCTAGTGGAAGTCATCATCTTCTCTAAAAGATTCTTTTATGTTTTAAACAGTTTTATTATAGATTTTTACTTTTAACCGTTTTACTTTGCAACTAAGACACAATTTTATATAAAAACCTGAACTGAAAGGTCATTCGTTTTGTCGACGGTATTGAATTATTGTTTACGTGATTGGACAATAACGGGTTTAGCAATACCCGTATAGTCAGCAAGAAAAGTGCCGGACTGTTAAAATGGAATTGTTTAGTGTTTCTTTTCTCAACTATTGAAATAGCGAGAGATATGTGTCGATGTTGTCTTTATAAACAACACACCTCAAACGTTGTTAAAATAATAAATCTTATAATTGAATGAAACTATAAATATTTAATACGAGGTATTCCAAGTGACATGTGAAGCAAAATTCTAAAAATATACATGTACGTTTTTGGCAAGCTAGAAATAATAGAAATCATTTGTTAAGTAATTGAAACATAATGAATTATTACTAAGTTGTTTATTCGGTTAACCCATTTAACACGTATATCAGATTAAGTCATTAAGACTCATCAAAATGTATAAAAATGTTACCTGCACAAATGAACAACAACAATAAAACATTAACAAATGTTATATATATTTTCTACAAAACTTGAGCATTATGTTTGTCGTATTTTCGAATTCTCATTTTGCAAAAATTTTGGTAAAAACATTATCTTTTCTCATATCCGGAAAAGGCTTACAATCTTCTGAATTGGCTTTTTAACTCTCTTCTGAACCTGTTTACCACAAGTACAATGCATTAGATATGTCAATAAATTTTACGTTATAAGTTTTGATATTTCTAAATTCACAATTTAACCATTACCATGCATAAATGTTGAATTATGATTAAATCGATATTAGTAGGCGTTGACAACACAATACCTCAGTTTAAAGATAGAATTAAATTAGATAGGGGTAAATTTAATTCCCAACTTTAAATTCAAGGGCTGTCGACACTCTGTTTTATTACACTCTATAAGATGTTAAAATGAATAAGAGCACAATTTCAACTTTTATAAATATGAACTGACATTTTAAAATGATATCACTATATTGTTTACATAAAATCTGGGCATTTTCTTTTTCATATAAGCAGATTAAGCTTTATGTGGGCCTCTGGTGATAGGAGTTCAATAGATGATTATTAAATTTTCAAGCATCTTTAATATGTATGGACATTGTTATAATGGATAATAAGAAGGAAATCTGCCTGAAACAGAGAGAATAAACTCAAAAAGTGAAATTCAATAAATTCCTTTTGAAAATAAATTTCACTCATTAACTGGTAGCCCATTAACTTGCCTTTAATGTTGAAATCGTTTAACAAGTGAAATACCTTTCTCTAATACATTTCATTATGTTCGTTAGTGTTTTCAGGAACAATATTTAAAAGAACAGGAAACACTTGCAGCTTCTGCAGCACGTGCATTTCTTTCGTGCGGAAGTTGTTAACATGTCTAATATATGTGTTGTGCAGCCGAAAAATGATAAAATTCATTTACAAAAAAAAAATAAAATAAAAAAAAAAAGAATAAATATGCATGATGATTTTCTTTTAAACACAAATATTTATATATATAATTATTTTCTAAAAGGTCATATTTTCAAAACAAAATTTGTGAAATTTCAAATATGTTAAGTTACAAATATTATATGTTTCAATAACCGATGTCAAATTTAAAATTATGTAACTGGAAGATTAAAATGCGGCTTTTCCTCTTTGTCCAATCAACTGTGCGAAAAGTTTTATAATATATAGGTGATAAGGTCAATTAAGCTGTCTGTACTTATCATGTTGTTAAACCTTATGACTGATAAAATATCCAGGTGATGATTGTTGTTATAAATTCTATGTTGCTATGTTACATTATTTTGTATTGAAACCTGATTGGTCATTTTGTTATTTAAGAAACATAGATGTTTAAATTTTATTGGTCAGTTTAAAACGAAACCATTTTTAGAAATATTGTAAAGATAGAAAATTTGGTCAGTTAGATTTTGGATTTCCAAGTGATAACATTGTGGCTTTCCACTAGAAATAATTGTTACTGTTTTTAATATAAAGTTGTTGACATCAGGATAACTTGTGTATATTTGATATATAATAAATGTTTGTGGTATTCCACTGAGAAAGAAACAGTAAATGATAAAACGGAACCATTGTGTTGAAATTTAATCCACCTTCAGTAGAACCTATAATTTAGCGCATAACATATGTATTACGAGGAACGGGATAATATTGTTATATGCGGAAATGTTCTTCGCAGTATTAAATTAAAGAGAATAGACTAAGTCCGTAGATTCTCACTTATTACCGATCCATTATTAAAAGGCAATGTAAATGGAATAACAGTGACAAGGACACTGTTAATTCCTAAAAAAGTGAAGAAAAACCAGCAAGACAAGGTGATGTTTACAGAACGCAGCTACCGACACAACCCAGCCACACAAATAGGGCACCCAGAAGACACATGCTTGATGACAATAAAATATATTCCATCATAATGGATTCAATATGATACTTGTTTTTTCTAAGTACTGACATGCATCATACAGAAGGACGGGCAATCATACTAACAAAAGATATATATTGTCTTTCCATTTTCAAAAGAGGCAAATTCTATGTTCCCTGTGGTATAAATATAGCACGTGCTTATTAGTATGTTGTCTAGATTTCTTGGACACGAAGTTATTCTGATTACACAAACTGACGTGAAAATGTAAAACTATACACTGTTTGCATAAATGTTTAAATGCGATGCTCAAGAAGAATTTCTTGAAATTGTTTTGCAAACTCTGAACATAATGTGATAATAATATCCGAGCGTTGTTGCTCATTTAGCTGCAAAATTATTTTCATTATTTCTCATTTCATTACTTAAAAATATTAATAATTTGTTTCATAACCTTTTTTTCTTGATATTTGAGAATGGAAGCACTAAAGACAAGGGAAGATTTAAGCAAGCAGGATTGGTTTCATTAAACCAATATCAAAGATCAGAGCTATAAAAGTGCACGAATTTTCAACATTTTGACAGAAGAGCCGTGTCTCCTCCAAACAGTTTACTTATTTTTTTTGCATCATCGTACCATTTTTATCACATATTCTGTCTATATTTTTGTATACTGGTGTAACCTTTTTGTGTCGGCGTGGCCTTGTGGTTAACTTATCGGACTGGTAATCTACGTCGTCAGGGTTTCCGCGAGCCAGATACTTTCCTAAGTTCTAGTTGGTTCCAGGAACTGATTCGAGAGTCTTTCAAGAAGCCAATAGCTTACAACACAACCAAACTATGACAAATTTGTATTATTATTATTATTATTATTATTATTTCAACAATATTTCTGTCATTATTATGGCAACACAGTACTATATTTTGTCTATACCATTTTGTATAGCGATGTTAATTACGTTTGTTACATTGTATCTAGTTTTGCCTGCAGGGGATAGAGCACGTTTATCTCCAGACTACTTGATTATTTCTTTGTAAACAACTCGCTTTAAAATCCGTGTTAATTATATCAAGCAAAATGAAAATAAATCAGAACCGACAGTTCGAAATTGATAGCCAATGCTAAGTCTGTAGTAAATCGGTGGACAAATCAGAGAATATGTATCTATAGACATGATGATATATATACAAGGGATGGATATGTAAATGCCTTCAATAATTAAATAAAAGCACATTAGGTACGTAAAGGTTTCAATATTAACTACTACTTTATTGTCACCAACACATGCTATCCGAACTGTACAATATGTTGTCAGAACATTGCAACATGGAATATTATAAAAGAGTAATTTGCTTATTTTATGACAATAGACGAAGCATATAAACGACAGCTTAATTACATGGATTTCGTTTAAATGCTTAAAATTATAACAATGAATCAATATCGTGCCTGAAACACGTCAATTGCACCATATTGCGGGACATCAAAAGTTTTAAGATTCCCATTTGATCAATTTTGTCAAACATTGAAAGAAATGTTTGCTCGATAGTTTTCTTTATCCTTTTGGAAGCTTAGTACGAATAGAAGTAATGTCAGATATATTTTGTCCATCTATATATCCATCAGTCTTAATTGCAACCAACAATCTACACATTTCTATAGCTTTCCTACCTTGCTCAATTAAGAACAATTTAATAGTTCTTGCAAGATTATTAAACAAGAGGTATCTTTAAAATAAATACCCGGTCGAAGTAACACTGGTTAACTTGCATATGTTATTTCTAAGTTTTCGATACATATAGAAATGTCAACAATGCTTGCTTAACAATGACAAAATAATTTCTTGTAGCTAAGAAAAACAACAACAACATTTTGTTAACATAGAACTAAAATTATAAGCATATTGATATTAATGTTTCTTCAAAGTAGAACAATTTCTATTTTACAGTATTTATTTATGTGTCCCTTTGACTTTGCGTTATTGGCTGTATAATTAGAATAATAACATAAGAAATATTGCAAAAAGAATTATGGTTAAACATGGCTTGAATTTCAGAGCAATTTAACTAGAAAGTTAGAGAACTATCTTGTACATTTTATTTAAGAACCATCTTATACATTTTTATTTTATAATGGCAAGAACTATCCTTTACATTATATTTGATACTATCCTTAAAATTTCATTTTAAAATGGCAACAACTATCCTTTACATTTGATTTAAGAACAGCTTAATGGCATTCCCGGATTTTTGTTTGTAATTGCTTATATTCAGTTCTCCTCCATAAATTTTACAGGAAGTCAAACTGATTCCAGACGGCCTTCGACCGGTAAAATGTTGTAAATGGAAATGAATGTTGAGCTGAACTTTGCAAATGGTATTACCCCGAACTACAAGAACATTTCATACTAATTATCTTTATTTTACATTGCTGTTTCGAGTTTCTTTTGGCACAAATGCTTACACATGAATTAATCATAATTAAGCATGTAGGTAAAATATTATGCTTCTAACTTGTAAGGTGATATGTAGTGCATGATCAGGCTGCGCCCCTCGTATAAATCAGATATGCTCTTTAGTCATATGCCCTTACCACTATTAAATGTACAACCCCTAATTGAGACTTATTACATGAGTTCTCATAAAATATATTCATCACATTAAATTTTATTAGAAAAAAAGTAACTCTAGTGATTATTATGAAACCAACCTATTGTCAGATTTTCTATACATTTTATATGTATAAATATACCATGTATTTGTAATACGATGACTGGCGTTGTGGAATTATCAGATCAGTATCCGTGCTTTAAATAGAATTCTCGTTATAAGAACAAGTATAATTATATTAATTTATTGCAAGAGTATGTTAGAGTTAACAAACAAAAACTCCTGTATTGATGGAAATGACCTAGTGATTTACATTTATAAATTGTCTTATAATTTTTTCATGCATCATGTCTGCAAGGAATGACATGTGTATGATGCCTCATTTATTAGATGCCATATTTCTCTCATTCATATGATAGGGCTAAATTACGATACATCTTTCGTACAAAGCATAAAAATCCGGATAAAGTGTGATCCCTCAGAAGCATTAATCACAACAAAAATTACATGAAAACTGCAGATTCGGTTTGATTGAGTCTGTAAATGAGGGAAAATGAAAAAGTACAACATCCCTCACGCCCGCCAGCACCGGCTTGAGTGGTTTTCAATTTTCAACACTTAAAAGTGCTGGAATTAAAAACTTGCTTGTTCATTAAACATACTCAACAAATCCAGGATGATCACACTTTAATATATAAAAATACAGAAATACTACAGCTGCTTTGATATTTATTAACTTATTTATTATTTTCCTACTCTAATATTCTAAGAGGAAGGTGTCTCTATTACTTGCGTACTTTCATAATTGAGTGCAACATGTCTATAAACATGAAAGCATGAGTCTTCCTCCACAAAATTTATGAATAAACTAGACACGGGAATCTCGAAAAGATCTGTTATTTACCAAACACGTCAAATAACTGCAATTCCTACGAGATTGTATTACATTGTCTCGCTGTTTAAATAACACACAGTTGACAACATGTTTCTAGTCTACACTCTCCCGGAGCAGCTAATTAATGATCTTTCCAATAGATGTCCCACTTTATCTCTTGAACTTGGTAACCAGTTAATGCCCTCAAATTTAGATAGAAAAACAAAAAACATATTTAATTAAGTAAAACAGTTTGATTATGAAATAGACAAAGGAGTTTTGATATAAACGAAATAAAACAAAGCAATTATATGTGTAGATATCACAATATAAAAATAGCCTCGAATCGAATCAATGTATGTCATTGCAACTAGTTCTAGAGCATTGCTTTTACGTTATTAATTATCTAAAGTTTGAAATATTAAATTGTTGATGGCTTTTGATGAGTTTACAACCATAAGTATTTTGCAGTTTCTATTTGATGATATTCTAGTCAAAGACTCCAATGAACATCTGTTTACCCTGGATATTCACCGCACAAAAACTTTTTTAAATAACTGTTGTATGATATGACTAGAATTAAATTGTTCTTTTTTGATACACAGAAGAACGCTGTTACACTCATACTGGATGTTTCTCTTAAGTTACGTCTTTTTGATTGGACGGATAGTACCCTGAATTCCATTAAGCTGAAACGATCGATCTTTTAATAAGTGGTTGGTTAACATGCACTAGAAACGAGGTCAGTGTCACTTTGTGTTGACTAGCATGTGACTTTGTGTTGATCAATTTCGAAAAAACAAATAATAATATATACTAATATCCACACGTAACTATTTATATCAACAAAGCTGGTTAAGTTTATGCACATTTTACCATTTTACACGAAATTGTTAAAGACCCATGATTTTCAAACATTTATTATATAACGTTTAAATAATCATTTCAGAGCATTTTTAGATGTTTGTTTTCTATAGAAAGAAGCACTAACAGTGAAAATATGTCATAAAAACGGCAAAAATGTAAATATAGTAACTCCCGTCGTTCTTTCTATTTTTCAAAACTAAAATTGTATATGTCTTCACACGTATCTTATAACTATGACATCTCGTTTGGTTTAACCGAATATTATCACTACAAAGTAACTTATTTCATTGATAACGATGCTATGTTGTATTCGTTTCGTTCAATCGTTTTCTGGTGCTTCTTCAAGTAAATGCATGTTTTTTTTTCTGACAAAATAGCAACAGTTGGCAGTCACTCGAATAATTAGTTCTGTTTCGATGGATGCAGTACACAATAATTACACAACACATTGAACGTTATCACTCTAAATCTATTAAGCAAGGTAAATTACTAAAGCGCTATTTTTTTGATACAGATATCAATTTCTGCAACCTTCCAGTAAACGCAGTTATGAAGTTCTATGTTGTGGAAATGTTTGCATTCCTTTATGATAAAATACCAAACACAGAATTGTCAGAAACTTTAACAAATACATCACAAGAAAAGCATTGATGCAAAGCATCAAAGGGCGTCCAAGCAAGAAATGCAGCAAGTGAAGATGAACTAGAAGACATCTGATGACCAGATATTCTTATAATCTTTTCAATGGTTAATTAGTTTTAACAAGTATTGTATATCATTTATGAATGGGCGGACGAAAGACATTATTCATCATGAACTTTAGTAGGCATGCTAAAGAATTGAATGTTAAATGTTTTTTCCAGGGGAACTTTAATTCTATCAATGTTAACGATAATATCCAAAATATACAGGTCTATATTATCCAAAATAAACCCCCTATATGGTATAAGTTTATTTATACTATATATGTTTTATCATTAATATTGGTTATTTGATAGAATTTCAAGTTCATGTGGTATTTTCTTTGGAACATACAACATAATAGTCAAAATGAACAAAGTCTGTAAATTGATTTATTTGGGAGGTCAATCTACTATTTTAATGACCTAGTTTGACCCATCAGTGTGTTTACATGCCTATCAATAAACCCATAATAACTCATGTTAAAATTAAAGACGAAGAATGATAATACTATGATAAAACAATTCGTAAAAATTGCCTACTTAAAGATTGCAATTAGTTGTTTAAATATGTTTGCATTTCATTTCCTGCAAAATTCTCCAGTTCGTTGCTACACGAATGACCGTTTCGGTAAACTAAAACTACTTCTATAAATAGATTTTCTGACTTTCACAATGTTCAGGTCATCATTCTATTTATAGGTAAAGCATAACACACATAATAACCCACTGTGTACTACAAAATGATTAATCAAAATACCGAAGAGCGCGATTAATTGACGGATAAGATAATTTTATTTGAATATGTATACATTGCGAAATTATCCAGTTCGCTATTCATTTAATTTTACATATCGCAACATTTCATTTTTGATAATCAAACACTCATACCAATCGGAATGTTCGGCTATTATGCCCGACGAAAAGGCTCGAGAAGTTGTAATTGCCCTTTCACAAAATCATTACATAAGGGCGTCGCGCTTCGGCGCGGACGCCAACAAAGCTTTCCATTTATTTATTTATTTTTTTGGTTTGTTATAGTACGTTCTTTTCATCTGCACAATAATTCCTTGCAGCAATTTATCACAGAAAATATTTCCTAAAAAGCATTTTATATAAAAAAAACGACGTATGCAGTAATAATAACTCATCAAAACGGAGAAGTATTTTTTGCTAAGGTTGTTTGTTATAAGCTTGTGTTTTCTTTTAAAACAAGAATGATTTTATCAATAACCATTACATATTACGGCTTAAACTAAGATAAAACGTTTATCTGCTTCTACAAATTATCATCTTGTATTGTGTCTTGTCATAATCTTCATTTAACATTCCAAAATCACTTTTGCATCGTCTCTTGCTTTAGTTAAAATAAATAATAGTTTTACTTTTACGCAACTCATTTATACAACACGAGGGAAAATGGAAATGTGCTCTTTTACGAGAACAGAACATGGCGTTTGTAAATAGAAATTGAGTAGTCAAACGCACTTGATTAGTTGTAAACATGCAGTAGAAATAGAAACAAAGATCAAGATAAAATGTGTAAGTGCTTAAGAAGTAAACAACTAAAAATTAGTATGTAAAATAATTACAATCTTTTTACAAGAAATAAGGGAAAAGAAAAAATCTTGAGTAAAAAGCAATCAACTAATCAGCACTAGTTATCTCTGAGCGGCTTAATCTTTATTAACCTCACAAAATGTCCTATGTACTTGTTCAACAGTTAATGCCATATGATGCCTGAATTATTCTATTTTTTGATGTTGCTATAGACAGTAGTGTTTAAAGTGCCTCACATTAGAATTTTATTGCAATCACGAAATACCACAAGTAAATCTCTAATTGCAATTAGTTCTCATGGAATTTCACAACACGTGTTCTTTTCATGATCATAGGACTGTGGGACATTTTTGTTATGTCTGGAATCAAATAAAATAGCTGTAAGGGTATATTTATCATTTGAGGTTCAATGGACTGATTGGAAAATAAATTTTATTTTTCCGCAATATTTTGTTTCAGTTGTTGTAAGTACAAGTACGAGACTTTTAAACACGTACTATATCAAAATCAGTAAATAATTTTTAAATTATTTGAAATGGTATCATTCTTGTCACCTAAAATCTAAATGTTAAATGATAACATAGACGAATTTGATGAGAAATTAAGCCAAATTAGATATATGATTTTTGTAATTTTGATGTTAGTCTTTTCTCAAAATCAACACATGGTATGTGTGGTCCTTTATGACATGGACTGTGTTTGATATAATTCATATTACTTAGTTACATTCCGTTAAATGATATAATGTTCATCCCCCTTGTGGCTGAGGGGTTGCCTTTCAGGGTTTAGGCATCAGAATTGCAGCCACTGATTATCCCTGCATGATCGTTAGAGGCAACTAAATGGGTCTATAGAACTCTTAGCTTCAGCAGGTAAGGTGGTTTTGACCCCTGTTGTTGCTTTAAGTTTGTAACACCCGTGGTTAGCAAAAATCATCTTTCGTACAACCAACCAAACAAACAAACATATTATGTTCTTATCCATATTTTTTTTTTTTATAATTTTTTTTTTCTCAGTGATCATACATTAATACAGTGTACATAACATATAATAAACTTCTGTCCAGATAATATAAAAGCATGGTCACAAAGAGTTGGTTTTTTTTCACACCCAAACACACGCCCGCACACACATCCGCACCCATACACACACATTTCCAATTCATAGATACCAACAGGTTTTATAACTATACATATTTCGAACATAACGCACACACAAAACAGCACACACAAAACAGCACACATACATTTCGGGTACCATCGGCAATACGATACTTGTATTAGTGTAACCTAATATTTAAACGAAAAGAAAAAGGGAAAGTAAAGGGGGTGAAAAATTAAATACAAAAGACCAACAAAAAAAACAACAGAAGATACATCTACAGTTTTTGACTGCTTTTAAACATAACTGTTTTTTATTTTATGTAAGTAAAGTATTTTCATATGTTATTATATTTGTTCTGGGAAAATTCTATTCCATTTTTGAAAATGAGTTTCCAGTTTATCTCGATTAAATGCAATACATTTTTCAATACATAGTCTGCTCCGAAAATAATGTAAAAATAAGTTAAATTGTGGTGTGCGTTTTCCAATTTTGCAACTTTATATGTAATATTTTGCCACCAAAAGAATAAAGTTTTTTGCATCTTTTTGTGTATCGGTGCTTGTAATTAAGTGAGATATTGTTTTCAAATTAATTTCTATAATAATATTCCTTTTTTTGAAATATTCTATTAAATCTCTCCAAAAAAGTTGCGTGTAAGAGCATTGCCAAAAGAGGTGTTCAATAGATTCAATATCCATTGCACAAAAATCACAAAGACTCGAGGTAGAAATGTTTTGTTGTAGAAGACTTTTGTTTGTAGCAATTATTCTGTGAAGATATTTATATTGAAAATTTCTGAACTTAGTGTCAATCGTTGTTGATAGAATGCTTTTGTATGTTTTTTCCCAACATATATTTTCGTTTTCAAATATATTTTCCCATTTATTTTCTGCAGTATTTTTGATAATGTTATCTCGTTTTAACTGATGTTCATATAGAAATTTATTGGTTTCATTTGTTTTAATAAATGACGCTAAAATATATCTGTTTGGGGTATTGATATTGACGTTGTCTAGATTGATACCTGTAATGACGTCAGGATGTATACTTCTTATTAAAGTCTGATATTTGAGGTAATCTGCATCAGGGATTTGATAAATTGTTTTAAAATTTTCAAAAGTGTAAAATTGATCAATTCTAAAGTCAAACAGATGTTCCAAATACACAATACCCTTTTCATACCAAGACTTATAGAAGAATGATTTTTCATTTGATGTTATTTTCATATTATTCCAAATTATTTGTTTATTTGGGTTATTACATTTTGGTATGACTTTTATTTGGTTCCAGGATGAAATTATATCTCTTAAAAATGGATAACTTTTAAATTTGCTTTGTATAAATTTGTCATTTATTTCACATTCAAAAAAGTAACTTGCCTCCGTATCTGTCTAATTGAGATAAGTATATAGATTTTATTAAAGATGTCGAATCATCATTTATAATTTTTTTCACCCAGGTCGCCTTTATTGATAATATATATTTTCTCAAATCAATCATTTTTATTCCCCCATTTTCATATTTTTTCTTTAATGTATCCCTTTTTATCTTTTCTGGTTTATTATCTCAAATGAAATCAAACATACATTTTTCTAAAGTTTTTATAATTTTCAAGCTAGGTAAAGGATAGATCAGTTTTGGTAAAGCAAAAGATTTGATGACAGTAACTTTTCCAAGAAGTGTAAGTTTTCGGTGTTGCCATTGTTTTAAACAATTTTTAAAAGCATCAATTTTAGGTTCTAAATTCTTTTGGAGAGTTAAAGTAGAGTTTGTACAAAATGTCATACCTAAAGATTTTGCATTGTCAGAAGTCCATTGGAAATTTCGATTTCGGCAATATTTAGTTTCGGAGTTTCTTAATGAGCCTACTTTTAATACGTTACATTTCTTTTCATTTAATTTTAGGCCTGATATTTTATTGAAATCATCGAGTATTTCAATTAATGTTCTTATCCATATTGATGTTCAATGTTCCATGCTTACAAGTACACGTGGTATACTAAAAAATTTCTTCTGTTTTAATAATAAACAAAACTTGCACCTTTTCCAAGAAATTATAATCAACAATGATATGTTTACTTTCCATTTGGGAAAATAATATGTATTACATATCAGAAATGCTTTCCAATAACTGATCAACATGTCTCAAGGGGATTTGGCGAAAGCAAAATTGTTTGATGTGTGCTTAGATATCTCAAATGCAGATTAACTGTAAAGAGCAACGGACATTAATGACGTAATGAATCGAACATTTTGATACAAAACACGAACTATTACAATGACTTTGTATGTATATCCTTCTTACACTACACCTTGATGTAAGTTAATATATTAATAATGTTTTAAATTACATATTTATAGTCAAAAAGCATCGCGCGTCTACAGCTTTGAGTGAACAGGTGAAAATCATAATAAAATAACATATTGCCATTATTCCTTTCAATTTTATAATTTACTTCGCATGAACGAATAATAACTCACGTAGGACAGAGAATTTTCTGTAAATAGCCATTTAATAGAATTTACCTTAACAGAAACGATCAATTTATATAAAGAGTGGTCCAGTTTTATATATTTTAGGCAGATTTATAATTATCCTGAACATTTTCAAAAATGAACTGTTGGTAAAATATATATTCAATTAAAATGAGCATAATGTCACTTTAACTTGTTACAAAATGTTCTGCTTTAGCTTTTTGACCCTTCCAATGTAAATGTTAATTTAGTTCATATTATCAAAAAAAAAAAATTAAGAGAGGAGAAGAAATAAGACAACACCATACAGAACAGACCTTGGGGATATGTTAAACAGCTGTTTTGCCCACTAGCAGGACCGTCTCGTGAATATGCTATAAACAATGTTCACAAAGGACTAGAAAAATAAAACAACAAACACAAAGGGTTATTATAACAGATCATACTAGGCTGTTATAAATCAAACTATTGTACCATATTGTGAATAAGTAAATTTTTTCTACACATACAATTGTGATTGGCAGTCCATTGCCGGAGTTAACAATACGTTATTTAGAATAGATTACCTAAATGAAATATTTGTCTTTCAACAATCTAATGACAGGAAAGTTTAGGAATTGATAATCTGTAGTACATGTATATATAAATAAACTTGTATTCAAAAATATGTATTTAATGTGATCAAATGATGAAGAATCCAACATATTGTAGCCTTTGCAACAATGAAACACTTAGATTTATATATAAATTAATAGTATAAACAAAAGATGACATTGCAATTTACTTTCTCAATTGAAACATTGCTATCTATATCAAAGTAACATTAATGAATAGTTTTAGCTGGAAAAACCAACTTCCCGAAAGTCTTAATATGTTATTAGGCCAATTGTCTTTTTGCATACTTGCCTAGACAATGTTTGTATTGCTGCTTTATTGGTTTCCATTTGGTACATTTACAACCGCAATAATGTTTGTATCTTGTATAGTGACTAAATAATGTATCCTCTTTCTTCAATTATTGCACATGTATACAGTTTTTTATGGTAAAAATTGGGTGTAACTTTTAAAGTATAAATAAAGAATCTAAATTCTAGTGGTAGTCATCATCTACTTCAAAAGATTATTTTATGTTATAAAACAGTTTTATTATATTTTTTTACTTTTAACCGTTTTACTTTGCAACTAAGACACAATTATATATAAAAATCTGAACATTTTTTTTTTCTGAAAGATCATTCGTTTTGTCAATGATTTAGCGATACCCGTATAAGCAGTTAAGACTAGATGTCAGTAAGAAAAGTGCCGGGCTGTTAAAATGGAATTGTTAATGTTTCTTTCCTCAAATATTGAAACAGGGAGATATATATGTAGATGTTGTATTCATTAACAATTCTCTTACAACGTTGTTAAAATAATAAATTTTATAATTGAATGCAACTATAAAAAATAAGAATATAATATACCAGGAACAAAAATACCAGACATATAACAAAATTACAAAAACACTCGTTTTTGGCAAGCTAAAATACAAAATACGTATTTATCATTCGTTATGCAATTAAAATATAATTAATTACTAATTACTACGTATTTATTATGAGAACCCCATTTAAACCGTGTATTAAATTTAGTCATTAAAACTTACCAAAATGTATAAAAAGGTTATCTGCACAAATAAACAACAACAATATAACAAGAACAAATGTATATATTTTCCACAAAAGTGTGTAACACTGCATTATGTTTATGGTATCTATGAGTTCTCATTTGGCAATAATATTGGTAACAACTTTATCTATTTTCATATCCGGAAAAGGCTTAACACTTATCTTCTTAATTGACATTTTAACTCTCTTCTGAACTCGTTGACCACCAATACAATGCCTGATATGTCAATAAATTTTGCTTTATAAGTTTTGTTATTTATAAATTCAAAAACTTTACCATTACCATATGCTTAAATGTTGAATTCTGCTTAAACCGGTGCTAGTGGGCGTGCACAGTAGCTTGCATTTTCCAGTACTTCCATGAACAGGCGCAATCAAACCCAGCTTGCATCATTTTTAATTTTGACGTTCTGGGCATTCGTTTTTCTCTCTTTTACGGTAAAAAGTTTTAAAGAAAGATAATGAAATGGTCTTACATATCTCTTTAACTGAAACTTTGTTGTAAGAAAATAAATGTCAGTTATTGTTTCTATGATTATCGATGCATTGGCTATAATTAATACATTTACAGGACGTATGACACTGTTTTAGTATTCATATTCATGTATGACTTTCAACTTTCACGTTTGATGGATATAGAGCCACCTGACAAATTAAGAAGTCCTCCAGGACTGTGATTAAAATGTGTATTTCCCCCTCTTGTTGTTTTTACACACATCTGATATTTTTCTTTACCTTACACAGTATCAATGTATCCAAGAAAATAGGAGTTTGTTCTGCACTGACCAGAAATACTGACCAATCCATTGCCTAACGTTTGGTTTTGGATTTTTTAAGTTATTGCTTTTGGCTGGCATACAATAATAATGATGGTCTCGGGGGAAAGAAGACATTAACAATTGTCCATATAAAAACAAAAACAATGTAAAAAACAGATTCATGATAAATAACCATACAGACTATAATGAACGCCAATATCAGGAATGGTACAAAAC
The DNA here is from genome assembly GCF_026571515.1 of Ruditapes philippinarum. Classification (NCBI taxonomy): domain Eukaryota; kingdom Metazoa; phylum Mollusca; class Bivalvia; order Venerida; family Veneridae; genus Ruditapes; species Ruditapes philippinarum. Next base: position 9,744 of record NW_026866943.1, on the reverse strand, counting down.
AGTGGAAAATAGTTTTCCCCATAATTTCCCTTATGGCAGTCACAAAGCCGATTTTGAAATATTATTTAACATGCATATGATTTATATTTTTCTTACAGCTTTATTGTTTTCTTTACTCAAGTTATAATATCTTTATGGAAAAAACCTAAACAAAACAAAACAAATAACGCGACTGTAAGCAAGTTCGTGCAACTTTTATTAAACACTTTTAGAGTCCGCTTCTTTAAACTAACCAGTACTTATATAATATAAGAAATCATGATCGTGATTCGAATAGGGTTCTTGGTTGAGAGGCAGACATGATATATGATATTAAAGCAAGAAATTACAATCTTTTTAATGTAAATGCCATTTCATGTCTTGAGTGTAAGCGAAAACGGTTTTGATCTTAACAATTTAATAAGAACTCATAGATCAACTGGGAGAGAGAGATATTTGGTAATATTTGTTTTAATTCTTAATAAATGACCTTAGAATTGTGTAAAATCGTTATCTATTTGTCTATATATTCATTTGATAACATAAATGATGATAAATAGTATTACATGTAGCAGGATTGTTTTAAGTTGTTCATATTAATTATGTTATAAACACCATGAATGACGCAGAAAAGTGGCAAAGAATTTCCCCTATTTTCATGATTCAGATAAATGACCAGTATCATGTTATGGTTGTTTAAGGTAACTACTTGTTTAACATACACATTAAAAGTCGTTTTTCTATAATAATCAGTTTAAACATGCAATGTTCAGGAAATTTTAAGAATATTTGTTGCATTAATAAGTTTGTTTTGTCTTGCACTGGTTTTCAATAAAGCACAGTGAAGTAAGACATGTAAACAAGATTTGTCCATCATTCCAGGTCACAAATAAAGTGTTTTATGCGTTAATTATCTAATAAAAAAGTCTATAGTTAATTGTATTAATTTGAAATTTAACACCATTTATTAGTTTTAATGCAGAGAATTTATCATGAAGCCTTGGGCTAGATATTTAATGTCTAAGTTACTTAATATTTGCAAATTACACGTTCTGATTTGTTTACGTCAAAGGTCAAATGGTAGAAATCAGTTAACTAACTTCCTCTTTTACCGTTTCAATTGTTCCTTATTACACAAAATAGCCATTAGGCTAAGGCTATTACTCTTGTACATGTTAATATTGATTATTAATCATAACACAATGAAAACGAGGTGTGAGATATAACAGCCTTGTCATGTTGACTTTCTGTGCCTTTTTTATTTCATTTTTGAAAATTTATGATATTTGGATGATATCAATATTGATATATAATTTGATATGTGGACGTCTCAGTATTATTTATCAAGATCATTCTGTCTTTTTTCCTTTTAAAATTCAAAGTGAAGAACTTCACTGAAAAATTATCATCCCTAAGTATAATTACAAATTCTACAGTTGTTTCTGCTTATTAATTTTGAACAAAATGTCAATCATGTGCAATAATAATATAGAAACTTCATAACAAACCAAGAAAACATTAATTTATGCACAACTTCAAAAGTACCCTTATACAAATTATGTACATTTTGTGTATTTCAATAATTACTATTGTTTAAAAATTTCTTATTTTAGTGTGATAACATTTGGTTTGCCATTGGAGACATTCCAAATGCTCAAAATCAGGACATTAATTTGCCATATGTAAAATACATGTAATGAATGAGTGTAGAAGAGGCAGAGGTTGAACAAATGTATAAGTAAGGACAGACAATACAAAATGTTTAATGTTGATATTTATTTCCTGACTTGTTTTTTTAATAGCTTGGAACTCCTTGGGGAGTGTAGCGAAAAGGGAAACAAAAATGAATAAATAAATAAATTGAATGTAATAGCAATGGCTATTACCGAGACTATTAAAATGTATAAAGCTACATATTTATAAAATTCTTGCAATTTGAAAGAAAATTCTTCCAAAAACACCTAAAACTCAATTACATCTGTATATTTCCTTATGAGCGACTGGTGCACACACGAAATCATTGGTAAACGATAGAACCCTTCTTAAAATAGCAGCATTATATTTTGTTTTGAAATTTTTTATTCTGTTTATGTACTATATTCATGTATGTGTCTTAAACAACATTCTATGTTACAACTCCTTCAAAAATTGACTATAAAATCATTTAAATAAGATATATGTAGACATAATTTTATTCAATTTAAGTGTTATAAAGAATACAACATATAACATATTTATTTACTTGTATGTGATAAAAAATAAGAAGATATGAAAATAACTAGAAAGATAAATCATTTGAAAAACAAACAAACAGACAAAAAAACAATCAAACAAACAAACAAAAAGAAACAACATAAATTTAAATAATAAAGGAGACATTGCTTTATCAGAAGGTTGCTGTTGAACATTGCATCACCAATCAAAGGTTATTAAATGTCGCTTAAATAGATATAATAAATATGAGCCGTAAATGTCATCCCGTACATTTTATCAAAGATGTTATATTTTGATCCTTTGAAGATCGTTCAGCACGACATTATTGTTGTGTGTGCATGTTTGTGTTACTTTTGATTCCTTCTATTTTTTTCAAGTAAGGAAAGTTCCATTACACTAACTAGAATACTGTATAATCATCATTAGGATGCCTGCTTTTCAAATATGTCTTTTGACGTCTTATCTGTGATCTGCAGCCTTCATAAACTCTGATTCCTTTTCATAATTCCAAATTTTTTAAACGAGGAAACAGTCGGAGGAACTAAATAATCTTCTACACCTGGGGATCATTCGCTTTTTATGGAATGGCACTTGTAAACGTGTTTATTGAAGGTTAAATGATAACCGCAGTATAAGCACATATTCGGATATTTCCTAGTTCAATGATAAATGTTAAAATTTGCTTAACAAAAAATAATGAAAAACCTTTGAATTACCAAAAATCTAGATTTTCCTTGTTAACAAGTGGTCTTACATCTTACTTGGTTGAAAATTGTTGTTTTGTGTGGCATTTTTTTTATTTTTTTTAACAAACCTTTTACCACATGAGCATATTGTGAAAAGTGGCCGTTTTCATTGAAAAGCCCCCTGTAACAAGTTCAAACTGCTATGAAACTATGAAAAATGCTTTAATACTGACGAAACTTGGCACAAATGTTGACTGGACCATAGCCTCTGTAACAGCATGCTCAGTCTTAAATTTCCTGTTACCATGGCAAATTGCCAAAAATCACTTTTCTCCACTGTTTTTCCCATCAAAACTGATTTCAAAATGCTGCAACTTCTCAATGGATTGAGTTAGTGTCAAAGGCTTTTCAGCGTTGGTTACACGTTACCTTATGATCGACCTGGGGTGATTTTTAGCCTCTCACAAGTCCAAAAGTTTCTTTGAGATAAGGGGGATTGCCGCGCCCCTTCAACCCCCCCCCCCAAACAGAAAAGGGCACATCCCCCTTCTGGCAACCCCCTGATGTACCTGTATGATGGGGGACGGCACCAAAAGGTGATCACTTTTTTTAAAAACATTTCTCAAACGAAAACGGTGTTTGGGGTCTAAATAGGGCATTTTTTTCACTGTCTGAGGGCCTCAACAAAAGGGGGTGAAAAGCCGTCAAAACACGCTTATATGGTTAAACCGGACAGAGGCTTGCAAAAATATTGTTTACTATTGTTTAACATTCATAACTTTTGCATTGACATTTACATATAACTGTAACCATAATAATAATGAACCAGATTTAACAGAAGTGTCAGTGGATATTATTGTTTATATGTCATTAACGCAAGAAAATACCATCTTTTTTGAATACTCAATAATGTCTTGAGTGTAGGCGAAAACGGTTTTAATATTAATAATTTAATTAGATTAACTGGCTCAGTTCGTGCTTTCTTTCAATTTACAGACAGCTATTTCAAATATTATTGCACGATCACGGTATGTCATTACTGACTAAGATCTTTTTCAGAAGTGTAATAGTGCCATTTGTCATAATAAAACTTTCTATTTTCATTCTTCATTTATGAATCTGGAATTCATTTTCATACATAGAAAATGTCACCACAATAAACAAGCATATTTAGTTTTTGTAAAGGAGAAATTTCAATGAATCAAATCTCTGAAGCAACAGTAATAAGGAATTTAATCAGAAATTACAAAGCGAGGTAAGTAAAAAGTGTTCAAATACCTTACATGATAGATAGATAATTCTGATTTTAAAACTGTTTGTCCTTACTTAGAAATAATACACTTTCGATGACGACAAATATTAGCTAAGCATCTTGACCAAACCTTAGCAAATATAATTACCAAACATAGGAGAAAATATTTACTTTTACTTATATTTATTATAAAACGAGTTGCCAATTATAATATTTGATAGCAAAATAATAATAAATAATAATAATAATAATAATAATAAATAATAATAATAAAAATAATCAAAAAGGATATCTATAATATTTTAAAGATGGTTATGTGGAAAGACAAACGATAAGTAGTAATTCCATATTGCAAACAGAGTTAGAACTATGTTCCAAGACATTTTGCGTAAAATCGGACCTTAAAATATAGCTCAACATATTTCATTTATGTCTTTTATTTGATTGAAACATATATACATCAACACGCTAGAGAACAATTAAACATTTCAAATATTTCCCCCTATTTTTTAAACCCCCCTTACATTTAATTACTTTTCAAGTCTTCGGGATCATTGATGAAATTTGATAAAATATTATGCAAGACGTACTTTTCTTACGGAAAAGAAAAAACAACCTTTTATTGATATGAACTCGACGTTATTATATACCGAGAAATACGGTATGTTTATGTTGATTTACATACTAAACAAGGAAAATATTTTAGCACTAGAAATGTGTCCATAAGACACGGGTCCGGGCACACTCCTCTATTCTGTCAATCTTATGACTCTAGGTCAAATATTTTTTGTGACAAACATGAGAAGCAATAATGTAAATAATATAGATATTTATGAAGAGAGTTGAATGAAGAAATTTGAAAGTGAAAATGGAAAGATAGTGAAAAGTGGAAAGTATCTGTTGAAATATGAATGAAATATAAATGAAGATCACAAGAGATCAGCAATAACAAAAGGAAATGTGAAAGTGAAAAATGAATGAAAATAATTGAAAAAGGAAGGAATGCATGGAAATTTGAATTTTCAAAAATTGAATGGCTTCAAAGAAATGAAAGAGGAGAACAATAATATAGGTATTTATGAATGAAATTTGAAAGTGAAATGAGTTCATAACGAAATAAAAAAATGAATCAATAATGTACTGGAATATAATTTGGCTGTGCAAAGATCAGACATGTGAAATTATAAATGAAATATATATGAAACAATTGGTTTTTCTTGACTGTAGAAAGTCAATGATTGTTGATTGTCTGCTCCTCCATTCATAGTTCTACCATGATGTGGACGTGCAGACAATGCAGTTTTTCTTATTGATTTTTTTCAATTTTATATTGACCTTTGACTGGACCTTAATCAATCTGCAAGTCCTTACCAACCTGACCACCTCATTTGATGACCATAAGCCATGGCTTTCCCTAGTTGACCAATCAACTTTTTTAACTACTTGGCTAATTAACGTAAAGGCCCAATCTTTGACCAAAACTTTCTCCGTTATTGGTCAGACATGGATATTGGATATTGAAGCTCTGAAATTGGAATGGTGGGGGATGTGTAGCAAAACTAAAACGCGTGACTATCTAAACCATATCCTGTGCAGTGACAGACTTACCATTCTTCAGAGCTTCAATCAAAGGTTAATAATTTGAAAAACTAGCTAAACGCCATTTTCCGGTACTTTCTGTACATAGCTCTCGGGAATTCAATGAAATGTTGTATAATAATGTAACGATCTGTATTTTTGGCCTTTTCGGGATTAAAGTGAAATAAAATGATTATTTCATTGTTAGAAGATAATTAAAATATCTTTTTATTAATAATTCCATGAAATAAAATGTGATTTTCTCAAATAGTGATTTTATATAGAGGATATTTGTTTGTTTTGCATGTAAGATTGAAATATAATTTCACTGAGTGAACACCAGATGCAATATTTTCACGAGTGGCGTAGCCACTAGTGAAAATATAATAGCTGGTGTTCACGAATGAAATATATTTCAATCTTATATGTAAAACAAATAAATTTTCTTTTATTTCATGCTTTTTAAGTGATTTTAAGTATTTTTTACTGATTTTGCCGCGTAACGTCGCGCATTCTCCTTTGTGACGTCATCACATCATGACGTCACATCATCAATTTTGAAATATAGTTCTGTTAAATTTCTCTAATTTTGTTACATTTTTAACATGATGTATGGGGACATCGACTTTCTTTTCCTAAAGAAGCAAAATTTACGTATGAAGGTCAATCGCTACACTTCTCCCAATGCTGCCTAGTTGTAAAACAGCACACTTTCATATTAAAATAAAATTAATTATATGTTGCATTATTAAGTTAAATATTTAAATTTGAAGTTCAGAATATTTTATAAAATTTACAAAGCCATAAGTAAGACTTTTATTTATTTCCTTTTATGTGTTATAATATTTAGTAACTGCGTAATATTATTCTATTAATAAGTGGGTAGAATTAATATAATAATATTCTTAAATATTTGTAATAAGCTAATTTTGAATTGAATGGAAGAAGTATGCATATCTTTTTCTTTTTTACTTTTCCTAAATTTGGATTGATTTTTGAAGAAAGTAAAATATCTGGATGTGTGCAGTTTTAACTTCTAGCATGTCCCAAGCCATGGTAAAAGCAGAGGGGGAGAAATGGATCTTGTGTTTGTATTATCAATGATATTTTACATATCACTAAACATTTTACCATTTTTAGCTCGACTATTCGATAAGAATAAGTAGAGCTATTGTAGTCACCCGAGCGTCGGCGTCGGCGTAACCACTTATGTTAAAGTTTTTGTAATAGTTCAAATATTTTCAAAGTCCATTGACATATGGCTTTGAAACTTTGCACACTTGTTCAACATCATGACCCCAACCTGTAAACAGGAGGAGGTAACTGTATCAAGTATTTTGACAGAATTATGCCCCTTTTTCGACTTAGAATTTACGTTAAAGTTTTTGTAATAGTTCAAATATTTTCAAAGTCCATTGACATATGGCTTTGAAACTTTGCACACTTGTTCACCATCATGACCCCAACCTGTAGACAGAAGGAGGTAACTCTATCAAGCATTTTGACAGAATTATGCACCTTTTTCGACTTAGAATTTACGTTAAAGTTTTGTAATAGTTCAAATATTTTCAAAGTCCATAGACATATGGCTTTGAAACTTTGCACACTTGTTCACCATCATTACCCCAACCTGTAAACAGGAGGAGGTAACTCTTTCAAGCATTTTGACAGAATTATGCCCCTTTTTCGACTTAGAATTTACGTTAAAGTTTTTGTAATAGTTCAAATATTTTCAAAGTCCATTGACATATGGCTTTGAAACTTTGCACACTTGTTCACCATCATGACTCCAACCTGTAAACAGGAGGAGGTAACTGTAACAAGCATTTTTTTTGCTATCAAGCACTAAGAATAGTCGAGCGTTGCTGTCCTACCGACAGCTCTTGTTGATTGCATTGTTCACCATTTTCTTAATGTCTGAAGTGATAGAGAATAATTATTAGGTTGGTGCCTTGGATCTAGCGAGGCGGAGGAATTTATTTGGTGAGCCTTTGGCCAGATAGTTTAAGTTCTCCATCCATAGCACCAATCATTCTATTTATCCTGTTATCGATTTTTTTATAAAAGAGTTTCATTTAGAACAGAGTTAAATTGTGATGTGTTTTTAAAAGTTTTGGCCTGTGCGCAGTAAAAAGTAGTTCTTATCATTCTGAAATAATCAGAACAAGCAAAACTGTCAAACCAGTCTTTTTTAGTGATTTTTAGTCATTTTTACTTGTTTTGCCGCGTAACGCCATGCGTTCTTTTTCATGACGTCATCATATGATGTCACAGTGCCAATGTTGAAATTTAGTTCCGTATAATTTCTCGAATTTGTTACATTTTAACACAATGTATGCAGTTATTTACTTGCTTCTCCTATAGAAGCAAAATTTACGTACATGACAGAATTTATTCCTGTTGGTAATTCAATTTAGTGTTGTTTTTTTTTTTCATTCATCATAACAGCACATGCCTTAGATTGCTAAAATAAGAACCATAAGGAATAGAAAATTGTCAATATTTTACAAAATCTTTCAGAAATATGTAATCCGGATGATAAAAAAACATTTTAAGTGTGCTTTTTAAAAAAATTCTTATGTGCTAAATAGTTGAAATGATTCTGAGAAATCCTTTATAAAAGTAAGGAATTTTTAGGATAAAATTGGGATTTTTTTTTTTTAAATAGACCTAAATTTGACCCTTACCTATATTTGGCTATTTAAAAACTATATATAGACGCAAAAAAGAAGGAAGAATGTTAATCTTTTAAATAACAAGCCATGGTTAGTAATTTTTAAGCTCTTGTAGTTTAATTGTCAAAATGCCTCTTTATTGTATCACATACATGTATAAGAGGAGTTCTGAGTTCAAATCTCAGCGAGGGCACTTATTTGCTGATTCATGGTTTGTAAAATTAAAACAGGGCTGTGAATTTTATGTCTATATTAAAGTTATTGTTTTTATAAGTCATTGATTTTATAAATCATTGTTTTTATTTGACATTTATTAAAATCAAGGTTTTTGAAACTTGATAAGAAATTTGACAGTATGATTTTAAAAACTATATAATTTTAAAATTGTGCATTTCACTTTATACATCAAAATTAAGATTTCGGTGGTTTTCATACTGAAACGTTTACCTGTGAATTTGATAAATGTGAAGAAACAAGTGGCCACCACCGAGTATAAACTTATTAATGAAGTTAGCCAAAAGCTTCTGCAAGATGACATGAACAAAAAAAGATACAGACTTGCCAAGACTTCTATATATCCGAACAAACACGGTTTATTGGAAAATTATAAATTTGAACATTGTTTTAAACAATAAGAATAAAAGCATCAGAAATAAGCTTGAACACATTTAATTAATCCATAAGACCATAAGCAACAGTAATAAATTTGAACACAACAAACAATATGCATCAGATGTGAATAAGAACATTAGATCTGTTTCAATGAACTAAGTAAAGACTAATAAGAACCACCACCGGACGTAGTCAATGATAGACTTTTTTCTTTTTTCTTAAACCATAATTGAAATTACGAAAAAAAGCAATTTGAAAGTTGTACAACTTGTATTTTTCGTAATTTCAATTATGGTTCTACTCAGTGAATTATTTTTAGCTCAACTGAGCACAAAGTGTTCAGAAACCAGGTCACACATCTCTTATATGGAAAACCTTGTTTACACCTTAGAGGCTACTATTGTGATCCAAATAACCTGAAATTGGTCAGAAAGGTTGTTTTGGTTATTTCTAAGTCAAGTTTAAATATGGGTCATCTGTGGTCAAAAACTAGGTCACACAGCCCAGTGGGGTAATTGCTGTTATATTAATCATCTGTTTGAGTATATGCGGCGTCTGCTTACTTATCAAGGTTAGAGGCAAAAAGGGTCGAGTGATAAATCCCTCCCAAATTCAGAGCCATATGCTGCCTGTTTATGGTGAGTCGACTTCAGAGAATTCTCTTTTATTAGAGCCCATTTCTCCTATAACCAAAGTGTTGCCAGTTTTAAGAAAACTATTGTGACATGGTTACTTAGTTTAATTTTTT